>NC_056741.1:1166383450-1166560950 GCF_019279795.1 Protopterus annectens | reverse complement strand
GCGCCTGTGTGCAAGAATTCAAGCAAGGGTCAGCAAGTGTTAGGCCGTGTAAGCATGTGTGCGCATGTGTGAGCTGGTGTGCGCATGTTTGCACTTGTTTGCACAGCGCTGCCCCCTGTGGAAACAGAAAGGGAAAAGGAAGCACAACAAATAGTAGGAAGTTAAACCAAGGAGAACTAGCAGAGCTAGCAAGTGAAAACAATCAGAATCAAGCACTTACACAGGCAATACACTAGCCCAGCCCAGTCCAGCACTTAAAACTCTGCAAACAACTTTCCACCATGTTTTTCTCAGAGACACTGCAACACTGCAGTAAACTAAGAGAAGTGAAAACTTAAAAAGCTTTACTGAGAAAAAGAAATGTTAGTGGCTGCCATTGCTGTTATAAGGCGACATATGCAACATGCTGAGGGTGGTGACAATGTGAATGCTGCAGAGCAATCCACAGTGAGGAGATGGAGAAGAGTGTACAGGCCCAGGGTAACCTACCAGGGGCTACATGAGCTGGAGATAGTGGAGCACTATAGAGTGGACAGAGACCTCATGCAGCAAATTGTTGAGCTGTGCAGGCCACACCTCACACACAGAACCAACAGAGGGGAACCCATCCCAGTGGAAACCAAGGTATTTGTTGGCCTAAGAATACTAGAAACAGGAACCTTCCAGAGACCAACTGGTGATATGATGGGGATTTCACAGCATCAGCATCCAGGGTACTGCACCAGTTCCTGAATGCCATGTCAGCACATGTCGGTGATCATGTATATTTCCCCAATTCCCGTGAGGTATTGGCCAGCAATATGCGTATTTTCCAGCAAATAGCGGAATACTCTGAGGTAATGGGTGCAATAGACTTGCACGTGCATATGCATCAAAGCACCAGCTGGTGAGCGGGGTAGGGCCTACTTTAACCGCAAGGGCTTCCCCTCCATCAACTGCCAGGTCATGTGTGATGCCCAGGGCATAATACTGAATGTGTGTGCTGGCTGCCCTGGAAGCCACCATGATTCCCATATCTGGCATCTGACACAGCTGTACCAGACATTTGCCAATGGGGACATCCCTCATGGTCACCCAGTGGAGGATGCTGGATATGTATTGGAGCCATAGCTGATGACACCCATCAGAAATGCACACACACCTGAACAGGAACGCCATAATGAGGCACACGCACAAACACAAAATGTAATTGAGCGTGTGTTTGGGCTGCTCAAGTCACAGTTCCGGTGCCTGGACACATCTGGTGGAGCTTTGCAGTACTCACCAACTACATGTACCCAAATTGTCATGGTATGTGCTATGCTACATAATATGATCCTGCAAAAACACCTGCAGCAGGAGCAGCATAGGGCAGGGCCAAACAGCCCCCCACCATTGCCAAGGCCATCACAGGCAGAGCGTGACTCGGAGGAGGAACAACCTGAGCCTGTCCCAGTAGGCAGAAGGAGGTGTGCCCAGTATGCTTTGGCCTTGGCAAAGAGGCAACACATAGCACATACACTGGCTCAGTAGGAACCCTGGAAATGATACCTCTCTCTGACTCACACATATAGTAAAAGGGATGCCTAACTTGACACTACCTGTTTTCAAACATGTATAGAGAGTGTACTATGTGCATCCAACATAGGCAGCCCTGCAGCACCACCTGAGGCATGATTGCCATGTTTTAAGCAAAATAAAGCAGTGCTAAACAGCTTTTACTACTATTTAGTATATGTAAACAAAAGTGCACACACTAACTAGCACAACTTTGGGCAATGTTGAGCAATATTGGGCAACGTTCAGCAATGTTGGTTAATATTGAGCAATGTTGGGCAAGTTCGGTCAAACTTGGGCATAGTTGAGCAAAAGCAGGTAAACATGCTCATATTTGCTTTACTGGTCCTTAAGCAGTCTGGTTTGCCCAGTATGAAAATGTAAAGCAGTGACAGTCCTCGAACCAAGGATACTGTGCACTATAGTCACAGTACTAAACCACTAAACCATGACAGTATTTCACTGATCAGTCTGTATGAATAAATGTTGATAAGTCTATGCAAAGTGTATCATGGAAACCCTGCAGGCACAGCATAATCCCTATAGAGTTATGACACAAAGGTGAGCCCTGCAGTAAAAATACAACTTGATTTTCAACATACATATAGTATAAATGTTAATAGTGGGCGTGTTCACACACGTCAACAAATGTAGTGGATTTCAGACAGCAACATACTGAAAGGTCACACTGGGCATGCTCACACACTTGAATAAATGAAGTAAATGTCAGGCAACATACTGAAAGGCCAAACTGGGCATGCTCACACACTTAGGCCATGTCTGAGTACAGCAGTGGGCCGCACATATCTGGCAGTTGCATGTGTTAACCCAGGAACCTCTCACTATTCACCAATCCTGATTTCCAATCCTGCCTTGTGCACACAGTTATATGACAACAGACACATATATAATATGTTGGAACCCTGTCATAATCAAATATGTACTACAGATACTTAGGTTGTTCATAGAAAGTGGAAAGGCAAAGAAGATAAAAAACCTGCAATCAGTATCATCAATAAACAATGTGCACTCCAAACATTATCCAATCCAGGTTATGGAAAGATTATCTGCGCAGGAGTCCATACAGAACCTTCAGCTATGTCATAAATAGCAATGTACACTCATATATGTCCTGAGTCAGGGACAGCTGTAAATGACTGACAATGCCAACATCCTGTCAGACAGGCCCATACATATACATATCCATCTCCCACTGACAAAAGGCCCTATCATCATACCAGGAGATACCACATGTAGAATGGGTAAACAGCTCCTTCCAAAGCAGAAAACATGGCATCAATTGGATTACATTATTTCCCTATATTTGTCATAAGTGAACTGCAGAACAAACAGACCCTGCACCTGAACAGTCTGTTGAGCCTCACCCTCTCTACAGGATATGAAACTGTTGAATGGGTTACAGCAACATATGGCACACTTCACAAGTGTTGGTGCACAACAGACCATGGGAACTATAGTCTTGTAAGCCTATGAAGTCTGATCTGCAAGGCCATGGAGTCCATCATGATTGAAGTCATAAACAGAGCTATTGGAAGCCTACAAACACACAACCCTACCAACCTTGGTTTGATCATGGGCAGATCATGGTTCTCAAACTTGCTAGACTGTTTGCAAGGCAGCCAACCAGGTCATACATCAATGAAATGAGCTACACACATCCCACATAGACTTTGAATAGCCCTTTTCCAACATCCCAGACACATGTCATATCCACAAAATAAACAACCTGTGCATAAATATGTATTGTCATCCGATGGATTGGCAACTGGGCCACAGATAGATCACACAAGGTAAGAATTGTGGAGTCTTGTTCAAACTGGTAACACCTGCTGTCCCCCTTGGCTCAGTCCTGGGATTGCATAAAACAAAGTGCACACACAATACCATGTCTAGTCTGATGATGTCAGCATCCTACAAATATAGCAGGAGAAATAAAAACACCCAGTAAAGCATATAGTGCGTTGTGTTAATGTGTATCTTTCTAGTATCATAACATCTTTGGGTAGGGGTTTGAATTCTGCAATTGCTGTGTTTGTGGGGGGGGGGGGTATGTTTCTGTGTGGTTTCCTTTGAGAGGAGTGCCCTTTTTGGAGACTAGGGAAACACCTTAAAAGTGGTATAGTCCTCTTTGGCAAGTCTGATGATGTCAGCATCCTACAAATATAACAGCAGAAATGAAAACTCCCAGTAAAGCATATAGCGTATTGTGTTAATGCGTATCTCTCTAGTATCATAACATAGTTAGGTATGGGTTTAAATCCGGCAATTGCTGAGTGGGTATGTTTCTGTGTGATTTCCTTTGAGAGTAGTGCCCTTTTTGGAGACTAGGAAAACATCTTAAAAGTGGTATATTCCTCTTTGGCAAGTCTGATGATGTCAGCATCCTACAAATATAGCAGTGGAAATGCCAACTCCCAATAAAGCATATAGCACGTCATATTCATGCATACTTCCCTAGTATCATAACATTGTTAGGTAGGTGTTTGAATCCTGCAATTGCTGTGTGTGTGTGTGTGTGACACTGTTTGTCAATGTGTTGTAAATTTTGCTTTTACTACTGTATGACATATCCGTATAACAACAGTATGTGCATTGCACGCTTCAGGTATCTGTGTGGCAAATACATATATGTACATGTGACCTCAATTAGTTCATAGGTGTGAAGCCTGCTTTCTACATGAATACATCTGTTAGATTGTGCTGCTGCGTCTCAGACCTTAAGTCACATATGTATGTTTGTGACAAGGCCAGCCACTGTAGTGATCTGTGGCCTAGGTCATCTGTGTCGCACACACCCATGACAGTTTCTATAGAATAGTGTGAGTGAGGGTTCATGCCTGGAGTATATTTCAGACATATTCAAACAAAACAAAGTCTGTCAATAAAGGACATTCATTATAGGTGTACAACAACTTTGTGGATATGCATACAGACCCCTTATTGCTTATGTGATACACCAAGGGACTTCAGAATACCTTTGGAAATGTGAATACCAAAGGACAGATGACATAACACTTTTATGACATAACACTTGGCTGTATGTACACATCGGTACCCGTTCTACATGTTGGGGGCTACTACCTATGTGGTACTGTCTGGATACTACGTTTAGTAAATGTGGATGACTATGCTATAGTTGGCTTATAGCTTTACAGCATGGGTTGGACAATAGGTATCTGTCTGTATACTAGTGTGTTTGCTTGTACCTAAGAGGGCTATATGCCAAACAGGAGTGGTCCCAGGAATGGGTGGCGGTCAATACCACTGGTTACTGGTATAGTATAGTACCGGAAGGATCCAAATGCTACTGAGTTTCCTACATCTGTGTGTCAGTTGTCAAGACATCATCTAATGATTGGTTATAGTCAGGCTGTTGAGGTTGTGTATACTACCAGAATGCAAACCAATGACAGATAGTAACAGTATCACCCACAGCATAGTGTCAAACCATGTCATACCCACATGTGTAACCAAGTTAAAACATATGTGTAGTAAAATGCATACTGGCCACCAATAGAAACTATGACGTGTTAACATTGTGTAATACAGGGCATGTCACCCTTCCCATGTGTCCACTATGCACGTACATGCAGACAGTGCACCTCCACCATGTTCACAAATGTACACCTGCAAATCTGTACTGCACATATCACACACGTACTGTCCACTCACCAATGCATGCTGCCAAAACTGCACACATCAGCCAAGTGGCACATGGGCGGACAATACATTTTTGGAATTAACACTGGTGTAAACAATACTACTTGATAATCATAGCTTCAATGCATCATGCCTGCTCAGATATACCTACAAGGTTATCATTACACTTTACTGTTGACAACATGCTAACATTGCTACACTGCTATAAAGTCACCCTGTGCATCAGCACCATGTTAGCCTGATCCTGCATCAATGTTACAGATGACAGGAGGTGGCACAGTTTCATCATATGCACAGGGTGTGTTGTTGGTTTGCCAGAGCCCGACATTGACCCATCCAATCGACGTGTGTGTGTGTGTGTGTGGGACAACCGTACAGCATGGGTCAATGTTGATGTAGTGTGTGTGTGTTTGTATGTGTTAGCCCTAGGTGTTTGGTTTATGTGTGTGTGTGTGTCTGCATGCACACAGTGCCACCATGTGGCTGCCATATACAGGAGGTTGTGGGACAGCCACATACTGTACCTGCCAGGCTGTACAGATCACCATCTCTGGCTACGGACACAGTACCTGTGCCTGGCAGGGGTGCCACGGACAGTATCGGGTACTAAACCAGACTGGGTACTATCATCAGAGGCAGAGAGATGTGGACTGGACCCATGTCCCTGCTGGGACTGGCCAGAGTCACGTGCACGTGATCTTCTATGATGACAGCCCAGCCCCGACATTGCTGGGGCTGGTACTGCCACTACGGGAGCGGCTGTGACTTTTGTGTCATCCGCGATGACTGCCAGCCGATAATGTTGCTGGCATACATCCATGTTGATGTCTCAACCATCCTGCACTGTCCTGGCATATGGACATGACATTGCAGAGGACATCTACCTGGCATATGGACATGACATTGCAGAGGACATCTAATGTCTCCCCCCAATGTCTATCAATGACCTTGGTGTAATTACGGATGACACTGGCAAGGTCACGGATACTGTCATTGATAGCAGTGTTATGGGCCCTCTGCACCCTTAGTCCCTGTCTGGTGTACCGTTCCATACGTGCCTGTGCCTGCATTACAGCCCAGAACATACTTGAGGTTGTAAGACTTGTGGAGGCACGTCTGCCAGGGGCATTAAAACCAGCAGTGCTCCCACGAGAACCCCTGGACATCTGCCTATGTGGTACCATTCCAGGAATCGGTATGGCTGCTGTGAGGGGATGCATGTACCATAGATATCACACTATCCTGGTCAATGCCTATTGTATGCTGTTCCTCAGCTAAGGCCATTGGTGATGAGGGATGTATTGGCAGTATGAATGTGCGCATAGATGGGGTGGAAAACTGTGTACTGTCGATTGGTGGCCCAGAGACAAACCCTATCAAACCTGCCTGTGCCACAACACATGTATCATCATTTCCACTATTTGTGGCAGTGACTTCAGGTTCCCTGCTGCACTCAACCAACACAACCTCAGCACCTGTGACAGGAAGACAGGAAACACACTTTACAATCTGTACATGATGTTAGCACACATGCACACATGCACACATGCACACATGAACACATGCACACATACACATATGCACACACTAAAGTAGACACACACACACACACACACACACACACACACACACACACACACACACACACACACACACACACACACACCAACAGCAATCCAGAACATACTCATTAGTGGTTGATGGTGGAGTACAGTATCACAAGCCAGAGAGTCCTATCACACATGTCAGCATGCAGGATGTGTGTTGCTCAACAGCATGCAGTATGAGTGTAGAGAGTCATTGTTAATAACAGTATAAGTGTATTTGCATGTGTGTTGTTCAATGATTGGCCTCACCCTGGAACACAATGTGTACATGGACACAACATTGCTGTGCAAGTATTAAATGCTTTTCAATGTCCTGTGCACCATCACTCAGAGGTATACATACCATGGTTGGATGCACACAACTGTCAGGTGTATAGCAATGAATGCTATGTGTAGTACTGTAGTTACTGTAACTGGATGTAGTGTAGTACCATGAGCCATCATCAGGCAGCATCATGTGGTCACTCAAGGCCACTAATGTGCGCCAAACTGGCAACTATCTTGCTGTACCTGAACTGCAACACTGTGTCTACATTAACCCTTTCACAGGCAGTTGTTGCATAGGTATGTAAGGTGTTCAATAGGGAGCATCGCCTAACATGAATGTGTTGTGTGTTGAAGAGTTTTGCACCGCCCCATGATAGGCCTCTACCCCTCAGGTATAGTATGTGTGCTGTGTGGATGACATTTGGGATACTGGAGTCTGACCTTACAGCAGGTGTCTAAATACACCATGTGCATCATATTAATACGTACTGCGTATGACAAAGTGGTGTATGTTGTGTGCATGTGTATTGACTCTGCCTATACAATGTCCACTACAGTGTACCACAATTGTTTGGGATGCTTTGTGTATTGCATGTGTTTGAGGCAGCTACTCATGTTGCTGGGATGTGCATAGTCCCACAGAAAACATGCAGAGCATGCATTATGTGTAGATGTTTTACATGTGTATATGGCCTACAACTCACCTATGATATGCACATGTTATTTGCTATATTAAATGTAGAACACTCACCAGCATGGGTCTGCTGTCTTGCTATCACACCAGAGGGACCTACAAGGATATGAAACAGTTGGTCAGTGTCAACAACTATGGCATTGCTGCTGTGAATTTGCAATTTTACAGTAGTACAATGGTTGACAGTCACAGGCATACAGATTATGTTCCAAATTATCAGTATTGCACAACACCAGGCTCCACATCTTCTAAATACACAGTACACATCTGGCATATGCATGTTCTAACAATTGAGCTAACAGTAGTCTACAGATATGCCATGTTACCTGCATGCTCTGAGTCAACTTGCTGGATGATTCCGGCCTCCATGATGACACATGTCTGTTGCAGTGGTTGGCCAGGAGCCACCACGCTGAGGAGCAGCTCTTCTACTCTGGTGAGGGGCGGATGTAATGCTGCACCACCACCTGTGGCAAGCTGTTGTCTGCGGACATCAAAGGCATGCTGCCGGACATGTCTAATTAAATCACTGCAGTGATGGCATACCTGCTCATAAGTCCAGTTATGCATGCCTACGTCATTAACCCGACGGACAACATCTTGCCACAGTGCAGTGCACTCATGCTGGTCCTGGCTGGTTCTGGAGAACAGCAGGGTGTGATGTACTAGGGTGGATATTATGATCTCCTCCTTTTCAGGGGAATACGCAGGGTTGCGATGGTGAGACATGTCCCTGGAAGACAAGAAAACAATAATTGTGAGAAAGTCATATGGCACACTTAACATTCTAAAGTACAGATATCAATGAAATGCCATGTATAGCAACCTATTGGCTGTCCGTAGATACACACTTTTAATACCACATATCAGTGCTCATCCCACAACTGCCTGACAGTGCCTGGCACGTTCTATATATTAAACCATGTTCTACACAGCAACAAAATGAAGCCAGTATGTAAGACTATACAACAGTACATGGCACACTGTGTGATACAATGCACCACCTAGCCACAGGAGGTATATATGATGCTAATGCATACAGAAATATGTCATCCATTGAAATGATTAAGTACAGTTACAGTACTACCAGTACACCATACTACTTGTTGATAGCAAACCCCTACGTAACATATGTGCACATTCATCAATATAGTTGGCATACTGCTGTACTACACTATACATGTTGCTAGACATGCACTTATATCCTGTAACACACACACAACCAAGGCCATGTTATAGGCATACCCACACACACATCAGACATACCTACAAGACACAAAGGTATGGCAACCCAAATGAGCTTTACCAGTGTACCATACAGTACTGTGTGTCAGCACTTACAAAACCTTATGCCTGAGGTATGTAATGTGTGAGTACTACAGGTAACAAACAAAACAGTGTTTCCAAGCAATGTGGATATACACCATACTGTGCTGTTTAGGCCTACAGCTTCAGGAAGTACTACAATTCATACAGGATTTGTATTCACTAGTGTTAACAATCAATAAGCATACATGAACTGCTTTAGCCTACAATGGCACACTCCAGTCAACACCATGAGACTACGTAACACCGTATGCCATACTGCTTTTCCTGCCTAGCAATAGCATACATATCTTTTGCGGGGATCACAGCAAGAACACTACATACCATGATATAAACAGTTTCCCACTAGGCTATCACACATATACACAACATTGACACATTCACCTACACATTCACCATCACACTCAGTCAACCTCACATAGCAATTAATGCAACAAGTACATGCGTGTGTGTATCGGGTCCTAGGTAGCTAATATGCTATTAGCCGTAGGGCCTATAGAAGCCTAGCCATACGGTACCCTGCCCTTCAACACCCATGTAATTTAAGTTCATGTGCCCCTGTCATGCAGTGCCACAGAGGTGATTCCCAGGTTGTATTTCCTATCTCACATCCAATCATCATGATTATTCATGACGACTGCTAATGAGGACCTTTCTTTGCTATTGATAGGTAGTTAGTTCCAGAGTATGGTATGCGTCTGAGATGAGAATGTACCACTCCAGCATGTTCTGATTTTTGACCTTACAAGGTTTAGATCAGTACAGTGTGTAGCTTGTAGGTATTTTGATCTGTTTACATGGAACATGTCCAACACCTGTGGGTTTGGCATAGCTTTGTATGTTAGGCAGAGATTGCCTCTGGGTAGGTGGTATGTGACACAGTATAGCTGTGGTTTTGTAAGACCGTCTGCATAGGGCATCTGTTTGAGTCCTGGTAATATTCTTTGTGAGGTATGTGCCTGGTGTCTACAGTTGCTGTAGATGTCTTCTGAGGTACATACTAAAAGGGCCATTGTACTGTATGATGGGTTTTATGACTGATGAGTAGAGTGGAACACTGACCTCTTTTTCCATGGATGACACACCTTTTCTGATGACATGTGGACCGTACACAGTTTATATGACTATTGTGGCACTGTGATTATCAAAAGGGACACTACTGTCCACCTGTGTCCCGTGGACTGTTATCACACTTTTGGTGTTAAGTAGACTACCACCTATGTGGTAGTTCATGGGTACAGGGTTTTTAACAAAAGGGGTGGCAATACATTTACAACATTGAGCTTGAGCATACATATAAACATCCATTGGTGTACATATAGATTTACATATAGGCACATATACAGTCCACCTTTCATGGTGTGAATATCAATTATGCAAAGGTTGAGAGGGATACAGTTATGTAATAATATTGCACAGTCTTGTGCAGAATGCATTGAAGGTATTCTCAGCCCATGTATCTTTAGCAGGACTCTCTGTCTGGAAGACTAAAAACCTAACAAATCATACCCACAGTGTTTAAACACCACATGTCATATACCAGCACTGTATGCTGTCTTGTTTGCCACACACTACAACCTACATAAAAATATGCACATAACAACCTTCACCAACATATATATGTCCACCCTACACAAATAGTTGCAGTATGTCCCTTGCTCTATGCACATGTTAAGATGCTAATATATCTGACACATAAATATCTCTCCATATGTGTGTGCCATACACACACACACGGTCCACACTGTTGTAAGTCCATAGACCTCACGGATGACCTGTTGGGCCTTGCTACAACATGAACAGTTGTCACATGTGTGCATAACACTAATATTACAGGGAGTATTTATAGATGCTAATGCTACATTACTATACTAGCCTGGTACACCAGTTGCCAATGCTAAGCTACACATTATATGACTATCATGCATGTGTTACTCTGTCACATCCAGGTTTATATAGCAATTTGCACTACTCCCCCAAACAGCCATTATACACAGTACTATACAGAACATAGATAACATGATCAGATGTTTGACATTTAATGCTGAGCTACATATGTCACAGTTATGTCCCACTGCGCACAGCTACACACTAATTTGTCCATGGCAGTAGTTATGCATGGCATCAGTGCATACATACCTACTGCTGCCTCATATGCACGTTTCAAAGTATGTACAGTACTCTTCATAAACATCTACTACTTGCCGGTAACCACATATCTGTTACATACGTGTTTGTCAGTTTCAGGTCCGTCTGTGTATGTTTTGACAATTTTTTTTTTTGGTATTAATTAAGTAAAGTTTGCTTTTACTTTGTTTTGGTTATTAATTAAGTTTTTCTTGTTTTTTACTTAATATTTTTGGTTAGTAATTCAGTAAATTTATTTTACTTGATTACATTTTTGTTTTAAGTAATAATTTTTTTTTACTCCACTCCAGGTTTACAGATGCTATAACACGTGCAATGTAATGATTGCATGTGGGGATAGCAAGTACATTCTGCTTTTATAGGTATCTGCACATGTGCATGTGATGCCCTCTGCACCAATTGGTGTCCAGCATTTGGTAAATACATACAGCCTGCTGTGTGGTAATTGCAGTACTACTGTCATAGCAACCCAATGCTATAAATTGCTAAGTTATGTAGGTGTAGCCCTTTCAGATTTCCAGAGTGGGGCCCATGCTTGTTTGCTGTGGACACTGTTGTTTAAGTCAGAAGGTTGGTATACTTCGTATATCTGAAGCTAAAGGTGTAGACAGTGATGTACATGTTGTACTCAGACCTGACTGTTGCCACGTCCAGTACAGAGCTATCAGTGTAGAGTTTAACTCAACCCTACAAATGCTTACACAATTTATATGTGAGTATGTAGTTTCTTTTCTACTTATATAATTAACTGCCATACAAAAGTAGTTATTGAGAAGTATTCTTTTGGCACATGAACTGTTTGTGAACTGTTATACTGTGCATATTAATGTACTCACTTCTGCAGGGTTTGTGTCTTTTATTGTTGACATTAGCACAGGATTCTCAGGAAAACTGGACAATTCCAGTACTGAGTATGCCTACCTGCATCCTTGGTAGACCCTAAACACACATGTATATTTAAAATTTGGGGGGGATGCAGACATACAGAGAGCATTATGTATTATTGTGTGAATGTTATCTTACTAGACTTAAAGGATTGCTGTGTATCTGTTAGTTTATCAAGGCAGGTGGTCTGTCTGCATAGTTCCCAAATGTGAACCTATCCAGATGGTAGCCAGATGTTAGCCTGTTATTCTTTGTCTGTGCAACCCACAGGTGTTTTCAGCACTGGTACAATGGCGTTGTTACAGTCAGTTGCTACCAGTACATAACTACATCCTTTGGTATTTCTGTGTTGTACTCCTACATAAGGGTATGCTTGTGGAAGTCCTCCCAAAGATATTTGCAGAGTGTGCAACAGCAGAAAAGCTGATATGCCTGTGTGTTTGTGCCTCTGCCAGGCCTATGAAACACTCAGATACATATTTGCATGGAGTCAGGGATAGGTAGTTAAAAGTGAGGTACACCTTCCAAATAATAGAGACAGTAAGTGTAGACTTGAGTGAAGCAGTCCATATGGATTAGTACACCTTTTATGAAGTACAAGCAGTGTCTACTGTTATTATTGTCATTATTCATTGTGTAATACCCCACCTTTCTGACTAACGTCAGTACTTTTCAGAGGGATTCAGAGGGACACAGCTAAAATATGTTTCACAATCAGGGACATCCCTGAAAATGAGTCACAGTTAGGAAGTATGGCCTCTGCCCTAATCATATGTGCCAGTGTTTGTCCTGCTATGATACTGTATGGGGGTTGTAAAATGCCTCTATAACATTATTTGCTGCTAGAATGGCTGCTTCTCTTATCACAGTCATGTAATGCAATTCTACAACAATTGCTGCTAAAGATCCACAGAACAAGCATTGTGTTATGGTCTTCCTATTTTTCCTTTACATTCACTCGTATTGCATGATATATTTATTTCAGCACCAAATTTATTGTATATCAGTTGTGGCTTAGTGGTACTTCATGCAGTGTAGTGTGTTCAAGGTCTGGGGTTCGAGACTGGTAGAGGTGTTTTATTTTGCTGCTGAGCAGAACAAGGGCCCTGACGTACAGAGTGACTAAGGCACTTTTAAGCAGTTGTAAGCGGGTTTGCGCAGGTTTGCGCGATGCTTAGCTAAGCGCACACATGGGCCCACTTGCTCAAACCAACTAACTACTGCTTAAAAGTGCTTACGCCCGCTAACCCCAGCGCTAATTTCTTTGAAAGAAAAGAAAATGGGGAGATAGGAAAGTGGTGAAAAAGGGGGCACAAAGAGGGAAAGACAGTAGGGAAACTAGCTCGGGATGTGCAGGACGGGTGTAGGGAAGGTCCATAGCTGCCCATTTCTTTACCAGCAACAGCTTTGGATATGTTAGAAATTTGGAGTGAAATTTGAAACCTTCCACCCCTGAGAAAGGGGTGAGGACAACAAAGTATGTTGTACTGCCAATTATAATTATCAGTTTACATGTCCAGTGGACATGTGTGTGAAATGGGAAGCTATGTATGGGGTGTATTTTTTTGTGGGAACAGATTGCCCTTTTTTTTTTTTTTCAGGTGAGAGTGGAATGTGAGGTAGAGGAATTAGGTATATTTAGGGAGGTAGGTTGTGGAGGTAAACAGACAAAGCAAACAAGATGCATACAGGGGCAGAGTATGGCACATGGGGTGGGTGAACACAATTGATGGGGACAGATGTTTGGAAATCGCAAGCCCATGAGCCCACAGATGGTAACAGTAGAACTGAGATCCGAACCCATGGGCAGTCACCACTGCACTCACCAGCTGAGGAGGGACAGGTGAGTCTGGTGGGACCGGCCTTCCCATACGTTCTGTGATTAGGTGTGCTTAATTACAGCATAAACAACAGCATTCCAGATTAGTTGTAACAGCATGCAGTAATATTCCCATTAACCCAACACACCAGGGTTCCAACAGTTGAACAGCAAGCATAACACATGCATATATTGAACGACAGTGGACATTACAACAGCATGCAGGGGTGATTGGTGGCAACAGGCCACCAAGATTGTGGTGTTTGAACAGGGCACATGCATCAAAGTAAATGCAGATATTTATAGAACAATAGGACATATGTCCCAACAAATCTTTTGAGATTGATACCCATTGAGGTGTGGAATTGCATTGTTTATGCACATACAGTAGGGTGTAAAAAGAAACCTCCATTAACATCTTATAAGTACTTTAGTGTACACTACATTCCTATTGACTGCAGGTGTATATCCCCTACATGTATTATTACACTAGGCAACATGCATTGGGTTGTGTAATGGGTTTGGCTAGTTCATTATATACCTGACCTATATCTGACATACGAACTGTCCAAGATGCAGATGTTACTGCTACATAGTTATATATTTCATTTATATTTATATATCTACATATCTGGATGTGTTCACGTGACATTTTCAGTTAAATTTCTACAGAACCCTACATTTCATGTAGCACACTCACATTTCTGGGGAACACATTAACAAACTACTCGTGTGCCAGATTTACCTATGCATGCCAGCCATTAACCAACTGTTGAGGACTGTATATATGCTTCACAGCTACTGGCACTTCCTTCATCCACTTTACTGCCCAACTGTGGGTTGACGGCACTTAATACAACAGTACTATTTATATAATGCAAGGGTACAACAACATTTCAAAGTAAGTGACACAGACACACTCCAAGTCTTATACCTTTATTAATTACATTACACACTTTTCTACAGGCTCTCTCCTTTATTTGATATTACAGTGCATACGGAAGACTTATTCAAGACATATTATGCCTTTATTAATAGGTTGCAACACTCTTTTTCAGGCTCGCTCACTTATTTTATATGACAGTACATGCAGAGATATTATTCTGGACTTATTTTACCTTTATTAATGGGTTACTACACTCTTTTTCTGGCTCTCTGACTTATTTTATATAACAGTACATGCAGAGGAACTATTCAGGGCATTTTATGGCTGTATTACTGAGCTACAATACTTTTTTTCAGGCTCTCTCACCTATTTTATATAACAGTACATGCAGAATAATTACTAACCTGCCTGGTGGCACAGCCTTAGCAACCTATCTGCATAGGCTTGCTGATTCGCAGCACGGACACCTGCAGCTGTGAAGTAAATGAAGGGATATTGAGGCATACCTATCCATTATATAGACTAAATTAGCATGTCTTACATACTGCATTCCATGGCTACCTACTCAGTAGTGGGGCATCTTGCATGTCATGGACCTCCTGTATCCATTGGTTCAGTAGGTCCTGCTTCCGTCTCTTCAGGTCTGCATGGTGGTGACGGACCTGTTCACCAGTCCGAGGGATGCCTGTGGCACTGGTGAGATCATGAGCTAACCGGTTCCAAGCCTCTGCTTTGTACTCCATCCTTTGGAACTGGCCCTGCAGGAGTCTTGACTCATGATGGTGGACAATGAGCCAAACCATGTATTTTGACTCCTCGATGCCCCAGCGTTGCGCTCGAAAGCGAGTAACCTCTCCAGCACCAGCCATTCTAACTGCAGATGGGAGCTACAATCAGTTATGGCGAGTATTCCTGCCTATAGAGCTTAAATATGCTGTATTTCCCACACTTTTTTGTGATTGGCCGTTTTTGAAAATTCTCGGCTGACTGCAGACCTGCTTAGCAATGGTTAATCTACCATTTATAAGTATATGTATGTTAACAGTGGATGTTTGTCCTAAGTTGTCATGGCTTAGTGGTTCAGTACTTTGATTATGGTGCACAGTGTCCCGGGTTCGAACCTTGTCATTGCTTTTTATTTTTACTACTGTCCAGACAGGCTAGGGGGTGTGGCTGTGTTTAGGCAACTTTGCTCTACATTGCTCCACGTTGCCTATGGTACGCTGGTTAGTGCAGTGCACAGCTCCGTGCAAACCTATTGCACTGGGTAAAGTGCTGCTTAGCTATGGGCAACTATATTGCGCTGGGTAAAGCGCTGCTTAACTACGGGCAACTACACTGCGCTGGGTAAAGCGCTGCTTAACTACGGGCAACTATATTGCGCTAAGTAAAGTGCTGCTTAACTACGGGCAACGGTGTTGTGCTGGGTAAAGCACTGCTTAGCTACGGGCAATTATATGTCAAGATCCTTCTTATATTTATATATATACATTTTGTTCACTGATACATAGGCCATTTCAATGCCTTTTAGTTAAATTTTATTCATATATGTCAGGAATTATTTCATATACTAATTTAAAACTTAAAATAGAAAAGGGAGTGGTGGGACTCGAACCGTGAATGCCTTCTCTTTGTGCAAAGGCTCTACCACTACGCTATTGCTATTTGGCTTAATTTGCATAAACATTTCTTATTATGCTCTTCAATGTCAAAATTGCTAACTGCAGCTAAGCAATGGGCACACCCGCCCAAATGCGCAAATACAGGCAGCTATATTGGGAATTATAAAAAAAAAAAATTAAAAGTTTTACATTTTATAACTGGACTGGGGGTTTACAATGTGAGGGAGTGTAGTGTTGGGTATGTAGATATTTGAGCGGACTCGCTCATGTGTGTTGACATTTCACAATTCAGACACTTGCAGGGGCGTGGACCTTTGGACTGCTTGGCAGTCAGACATGCCCCCTGCCTTCCTGCACGGCCCGTGTTAGACTTGGAGTGGAGTCAGCGTGCCCTCATAAATATGCATGGCACACTGACATCATACCGTTCAACTGCAGTTTCCGAGTAAGACTTATTTAGTCTTACACAGAGGATTCGTGAATCCTGAGGATTGTGTTCTGCCCTGCTTACTATGGCCAGTTACAAGGCATGGACTGGATGTTATTCAGTTCTTGGAGGAAGTAAACATTGGTAGAGCATACCTGAAAATACATGCATGGAATGTAAAGTGCACCTAGAAGACAATAGGGTACCTTTCCATCTCAATGTGTAACATGAACATGCTTGGTTGGTATCTTGCTGTTGGTATGCTTGTACACAGCATGCAGTCCATTTGCCGTATATGCATATACTACCATCATGTCAAGGCTCCTGTAATGATATAGGTTGAGCAGTGCCAACAATAAGGAGAACACTGTCCCCTCAGACTGCAAATAAGTTGTTTCACAATTACAACGACTACACTTGAGATACTGCTATACTCACAAGGACAGCTGGCAACCCTCTACTGCACTGAGGAGATCCAGTAAAATAGAAAAAAGTGGGTTATAATTCTCAGGTAACTGTATTATTCACACATTACTGAAAAAAAGAAGTGCTTATCAGTGAGAAATGCAAGTCCAAAAGACAGTAAAAGACACATACAAATATGGCTCATGGTCCACAATAACATCAGAAGAACAAATAAATTGAAGTATTCATGAAAACAGTAACATTTATTACAATAACATATCTCTATACCACGACAGGGCCATAGATAATGCTGAAGCTGTAAGGTAATTCCTGGCTTTTTTGAACCTGCAGACCTATTGTAGAGTGGATTCAAGATACTGGAATACAATTTACTGTTTTCAAGATTGCTAGAGTCTATTATTCTGGTGTACAGAAGCAAAGCAACATTACACAGACATCACCAAATCCACACGGCATCACTGATGCCAATTTTTGAAGTAAGAAATCTCTCATACATATTACAGTTCACACGTGGTGCATGCTACCAAACTGCATTATGTTGCCATGGTATATGTAGCACATTTTTTTTGGGGGGGATTATATAAGTGACTAAGATGCAAGTTGCATTCTCATCTATTAAAGTCACATATGTAACCCTTAAGCGTGCCATGCTTATTTGTCTCTGCCCATAGGTTACCCTCCATATATGTATTCTGACATATAAGAAAAATCTTGGCAACAATTCAATATTGCTAGAAAGGAAATGCTACCCTGGCCTGTTCTCTTGGAATCTGCTCTTAAATTCTTACTTTGATTTTTTGTGTATCATCATCATCATCATCATCATCATCAATCATCAATCATCAATCATCAATCATCAATCATCAATCATCAATCATAGTTTTATGTATACTCTATTTATAAATGCCTAGAATATACTAGTGATGAGCTAATGTTTTCCTCGCTGCTGACAATGTAGTAACAAAATTTCTACAACAAGGTACTCAGTGTTCGTCTCTAAAGCATAGAGATGCATTATGCACCATATTCATTCTCCCGATCCTTTAATCCTCAGCTAAAAGTAGTTTACTGGTGCAGCTGTATAAAAGAAAGTATCTGAAGTTCACCTTAAAAAAACACGATTGTAATGCAATGTTTATGACCAAAGATGGTTCGATAAATGAAGACAATTAGGGCTAATAAACAGTCCTGGAAGGTCAACGTGTCTCTTAGTTTGTAGTAATGCTGTATAAATCAAATGTGATTTTTCTTCAAGAACGATTACTTTAGTTTACAAATATTTCTATGCACACTGCTTATTTACAGCTCACATATGTGCCTGCATGTATAAAGTAGCAGGCTGTCTAACATACTGTAGTTAGCTTACAAAGGTGCAATTTAATGTGTGTAGATTTACAAAGCTACTATATAGCAAACCTGGAATCAAATTTAGCACAGCACTTTTATTCTAAAAGGAAAACAAGCATACTAATGATTACAGACTTCTTAAAAAGGAGAACAATCACCTATCAGAGGAAGACTTTTCAAAAAGTTGTAAAAACATTACCTTGGGATCACGTAAAGCTCAGGTGGTACCTTAGGCAGACCCTCCCCCGGATTCATGAAGCTCGGCGCAAGGCCGGTGTAAGGCTTGCGCCGGCCGTGCAGTGTAAAAATGGAGTAACAGCACCACATGCATAGTAATGAGTGTGTGCTGCAACCACAACCACGTGCATAGGGCACATGCGCGAGTCCAGGGAGCCTAACCAGGTTGCGCTCTGAGGCGTGGCCAAGTCAGCAGGCGATGAGCAACCTAATGTGCTGAGATCTACAGGCCGCCTGCAATAGCAACCGCACCTACTAGTGTCCGTGGATAATGAAACGTATGCAAAGTATGCGACATAGTACCCGCCCACACAAAATGGAGAACCAAAACATAAATGCACGACATACAAAATGTTCCCGTTCATGGAACACATGATACCCAGAATACTGTGTCCGTTACGTATTGCACTGTCAGCAGTCATACCCAGTGGAGGTGTACTGCATCATGTCAGCGCGCCGCAAATACACACGACCAGCCCCATGGGCATGGTCACCAGCAGTCCCACAGTGGTAGTGATAGTACACAGCTGGGCAGTCGTGGCCATATAACAACCATAAAGAAACCAGATATCCCAAACACACACAAACATATGTAAAGTAAAATGTGCCATACACAGCAACGTAACTGTCACATACACATAGGATGGCATATGCCAAATCGGAATATCCAGAAGCAGAACCCATGCATGCAAATGTAATACACAACAACCCCATCATAGCACGTAACCCGCACCCATGTCCGAATGTCCACCCAATCCAGCTAGCAGCCATGCGCAGCTGCACACCTACACAGAGCGGGTATACCCCATATGTAGTGGGAAGTATTGCCATAGGCAGGGACAGGCTTGCAAATATGTACCCCACAAATGTCAACAACCCACCCCAGGTATTGAAATCCAAATGGCTGCATGTGAATGTGTCGGCAGAATGTGTACATCCCGCGTGTGGTTACTGACCTGCTGAAACCCCATAGGTGTACACATGCCACGGTGTCCATAACTGTCCACATCTGGACAAAGCAGTATGTGCAGCCACGGTACCGATAAGTAGCTCTGCAGACATGCCAAACACAATACATAGGTCGGAACAGCCGTCCACCAAGCAGGCCACCCCAGCAGGGTTGCCACATGCACAGATTGTCAAGGTGGGACAACACTCATAGATGTGTGGTTCTGCATGGTAAAACACCCATGGCCAATGCAAAGGATAGAATAACATGTATATGCCAGAATGGACGGTTATTGCATAGCATGTGGATAGCCTAAGCTATCCAATATATAATAGTCATGTGTACCAGAAACAAACTGCCTGTAACATGCAAGTAGTAATGAAGGTGAGAAATACACCACTGTGTTAATATCACAGGACATATGGCACATGTCAAGTGTCCACGCAGGACACAAATGTCCATAATGGGGCCTCCCCTGCAAAGAGGAACAAGTGCCAACTCCACCCCCCACTGAAGTATCGGCAGTAGAAATACAACCCAATGACACACCAACACCACCGTCCAACCCATGACAGCAACAAAAGCTGGACAAAGACTAACACGATGCGTGCACAAATAGGGACACGTAATCGATGCTCTCACCAACCTTCAACAGGCCACCGAATAATAGTATGTACATACGCCGGAAATGCTGCGAAGGATGTGTGTTAGTCCCCAGTATCACAGAATGCGTACACATACACTGTAACCAACCGTCGCATATGTTCACTGTAACACAGCATACCTGTAGGTAATACATAGATCAGTCATGTGCCACAGAAATATTCACGTATGAATGATGACAGGGGATAGACAATTGTGAAGGGGAACAACGCACAACATGGCAAATGTATGATGACCAGCACCACCCACATCACTGTATGGCAACAGCATAAGCTATTGTCGGTTGTCCAGACACCCGTGTCTGTAAACACGGATTGAATATTATAGCAATAACCAACGCCTGGGTGTGGGTAATGCTGGATATACCCACGGTTGGCGTGGTGTGGTCCCGAGGGACCAAATAAAGGCAACCGTGGGTAAATACAGCATTACCTACACCCAGAAGTGGGTTATTGCTATTATACCATGACATCATGTAAGAAAATAAACTATTAATTCCCTGACATAATGGCATAGTATAATGCCTGTCTGCTGCCCATCCGCAGAGGTCTGTCATCCGCGGCGGTGCTGATGTACTGCGCGAGATGTCCGTTGCTAATGTCGAAACTGTCTTGCTATGTTAAATCCAGTTAACGTAGCAAAACACTACAAAAAAGCAACGGAGAGCTTGCTGTCCCCATTGCTCTGTTTTACAACTTGTCTTGCTATGGTAAATGTGCATAGCATAGCGAGACTGCCTCAAAGTAAGCAATGGACATCTCCGTGGCTAATTCAAAGCTGTCACGCTATGTGAAACCTATGTAACATAACGAGACAGGCTTCAAATACCGAGGTATACTAATGGAAATAGGTCCGGGTGACCGGACCGTTTTCCATTACTATAACTCGACTTACAACGGGCATGCTGCCCAATCAGCGTGCATGGTTTGGAATAATGGGGGGGTTATGGTATAATGAACATGGACAAACCGTGCCCATGTGCCTCGTCTGACATTCGTACATGGTCAGGGCAGTTCAGTACACTAGGCGGACAAGACCAAACCCAGAGCACCACAGGAACACCCTGACAATCACAGACCCGTATGCGTTGGGGCTATAAGCCTCCGTGATCTGAATATCCCTGCGGTTATGCCATATGCATCCTGGGTCAAGAGCATTAGGGAATAGGGAATGTGTGACATGTAGTACCACACTTTTCCCAGCAGGAGAAGGGATGCCTGTGACGTAAGTGAGTGCGGGGGGAATATGCTAATGTAGCTATGTACCATGGGTATGCATATAAATGAGACAGAACAGCAAACGTGCAGTGGTCACAGCAACCGGCCAACGTGAATGCAGTCCCGTTTGAATTACGACTATAGAACATATAAATGTGAACGTGTAATTAATGCGTCTGTGCCGCAAAGATAGTTACATATGTAAAGGTGGAAGTGTGTTCGCATCGTCCGTTAACCCGGATCAGAGATATGTCCCTGGAACTGTCACAACTAATACAGGCCACGTAAGCACACAGACTCAGTAAACATATGTAACCCAGAATATGGATATGCATACCTGTGCGTAAGTAACCCACGATAAGGGAATGCAAGTGCACCTGTGCGTGTGTGATCCGCTCACAGCAGAGTAACCTAATGCGGTTTCCCCCACGTTAGTTATACATGTCTCAAAACTGTCAGCCTCTGAAAGTATGGTACCAGACAATGCCATGCAAAGTACTGCTACAAATAGTGAGAAACACATGATATGTGCTAAGACAAACATAGAAAGTGGATAGAATAACGGGTGTGTTAGTAGCAGGGATTGACAAAGGGTATGCATCTGTAACCTGACCTACTTGTCAGAAGGTGCCACCATAAGTCTCACATGAAATGCCAGCAAATTGCCAGATAGACACAGGTCAATGTGAAACACACCTAAGATAAAGGGTCAACCATCCGTACACTCTGCCAGTATCTGTACAGTGGAAAGGTATGGTATGGTTATAGATGTGTGTACACAGGTAATCCACAGACACTAACAAAGCAAGGTGTGAAACGAGGAGTTTACATGTATATATGTACACACAACAGACCTATGTCCCGTATATATGACACATGGATATAAATATGCCAAGTAATAGATAATATGGGTAGTCAAACAGACATCCACGAATGGGGAACATACAGCAGCAGTCAAAATCACTGGCCAGAAAGTGACAGTCCAGCAAGTTCTAAACTTTAAACATGCACACTGGTGTCCATTGTAGGACTCCAAATATTTATCCATTTGCAGCACCCACTACGATTGACGCAAAAGAAGTGACAGCCACAAATACGGATCAGCTATACATGCACTTAAAGCAGGTTCAAGGGTGATGACACGTGTCCATGAAATGCAGGACATATGGACAGATATCCCTAGGGTGGGGAGTGCATATAAGTGCGTCCACATCCCAGTACCGCACACATTAACCATGTGTAATGTGTACCGTAGAGGGTTGCAGGCATGGGAACCTGGGTATGCAGAAATGGGCCTAGGTGTTGTTTGGTGGATAATCCGAAGGCCCGCCCCGTGGGAGGGGTGTGGGTATAGCACATGCCTTTATCCCCACTAATGGTGCAAAGCATCCACCGGATAATGCGGAAAGCAGGTTGGAAATATGTACAGCCCTATATCAGTGTCCTGTAGGCGATTCCCATGGATGGACATGCGTACGACCAAGATGGTACCCATAACTGGAAAACTTTCAGAATAACACAGCTGCAGTAAGGCATAGTACAGGAAATTCAGATAGGGACTATATTATATATACCCCAGACAAAGTCAGACCGTTGTGCGAATACTGGCGTAGCCATGACTATGGCTGTTATGAGTGTCAGCAATCATGCAATGGAAATAGCGGTCACCATCACCTACCGCACAGTCCGTAATGCCTAGGCAGCAATCAGCTAGGAAGGCACATCACTATGTGAAACGTAACAAGGGCAGAGGCCGAACGTCAGGGCGTGTACACATACTGACAACAGGTCAAGGGTATGAAGGAGCTAACCTGTCCAAAATACATGTACTGAACCGGTGATACTATGCGGACAGGTGAGAAGAAAGACAGCAGGACGAATGTGCAAACATGTATAAGTCATACCCCGGAAGATGTGAATGACAACGTATGCCCCGCGAAGGTCAATGTGGAAGGTAACCAGACACAAAGTTAAAGTGTCCCCCAGGGTATCATGACGTGTCGACATAACAATTACCAGGCCCCCATAGCCGTACGTGAGCCCCGCCACTGACAGAAAGCGCCGTGGCACACATATGGTACATGAAAGAACAATTAGTGCGGATAAGCAGATGTAGACCTGTGTGAGGAGTACAACTGTCTGCGTGGGTGTGTCGTGCAAATACAAAGTAATGTCATGTGGTCTGTCATGCCGCCATACACTGTGTGTGTATCGTAGCCCAACAGTAGGTATGTTGTATCAGACACATACTCTGCAACTGCACAGATGTACGCGGACTGTGTAGAAGTATGCCTCATATGTTTGCTGAGTTCCACGTCACAGTAACAGTCCGGCACCCTCATGATAACTGACGACAGGAAACAATGACAAACATGCGATGTAGACACCAAATCAGACAGAAATGCCATACGCATGCATAACATATCACTGTGCCCACTATCAATGTTTCTAGGAGCAACATGTCATGACTGGCCCTGAGTGTCCCACTATCACATAAGGCCTTGTCCAGATATACGCTCCTTGAGGTGGAGTGTTATGAACATACACAGATACATGTGTGTGGAAACATTATGCACTGCAAGATGACGAAATGTGCTGCAGTAGGAGGGGCAGTACTGTCCACAGGTATGTGCTGAAATGCACATTAAACAGCAGTCTACATGAATAACCTATATTGGCGACACCTGCACAGATGATTATAGTGGGACATGCACACGACTATGCACACAGCTCAGATAGACATACACACACCATAAACAGGCAATGCTACACTAAGTCTATGGCATGTACGAGTACAGTGACAGTACAGCAAGGATAGCTGTCTGCCAAGATATACAGTAGATGTCTGTAGGGTGTGGAACACCTCCCAGAACATGGACATTGCATGGACAATGTTTGGATTTGCATCGTACCACATTGCTATGTGTAAGCCGTGCACATATGTGATACATGGGACTGACAGCTGTCCATGCAAGAGCAGCGCTATGGGCATAAAATAGGTATATGTATATACATCGAGAGAGATACAGACAGACACATGTGGCAAGGCCAGTAGTGGAACCTACACATCACTACCCTATCACACCACAGCAGGACACACATAGAGGACACGCTACGGAGGCCGCTCTCCACAGCAGACACACAGGCAGTCCACTAGGTGCGTCTCAACATCCGCAAACACAGAGATGTCAGCAGGATATATGTGTGTTGCGAGGCGTCTAAAACCATAACCTACGAACCCATGCGGCTGGGAGCATAGACACACACACACACACACATCTGGCAGGCATGGGAATTGACCTTACACCTACCTACCCTATCGCACGACAGTATGACACAATTACAGAACGCGCTACTCTGAGTACTGAACACAGCACCGTCAGAGGCATATGTCTAGGTGGGTGACATCATCCACAAAGGAATAGACGCTGATAGCAAATGTATGTGTTGTGGGGCATCTAAAAGCAACACCGTCTCCAGAGGCAGCTAGAAACACACACACACACACTTGGAAGGGCTGGGAGTTGAACCTACACCTACCTACATGAACACACTACAGAAAGATGCATTTACAGAACGTGCTACCGAGATTGCTAAGCACAGCACTGTCAGAGGCATACCTCTAGGTGGGTGACATCATCCGCAAAGTAATAGATGCTGATAGCATATGTATGTGTTGTGAGACATCAAAAAGCATCACTGTCTCCAGAGGCAGCTGGAAACACACACACACACACACACACTTGGAAGGGCCGGGAGTTGAACCTACACCTACCTACATGAACACACTACAGCAAGATGCATTTACAGAACGCGCTACCGAGATTGCTAAGCACAGCACTGTCAGAGGTATACCTCTAGGTGGGTGACATCATCCGCAAAGTAATGGACGCTGATAGCAAATGTATATGTTGTGAAGCGAATAAAAGCATTACTGTCCCCAGAGGCGGCTGGAAACACACACACAAACACACTGGGAACGGCTGGGGTTTAAACCTACACCTAACTACATGAACACACTACAGCAGGATGCATTTACAGAACGCGCTACTGAGATTACTGAGCACAGCACTGTCAGAGGCATACTTCTAGGTGGGTGACATCATCCGCAAAGGAATACACGCTGATAGCAAATGTATGTGTTGTGAAAAGTCTAAAAGCATTACTGTCCCCAGAGGCAGCTGGAAACACACACACACACACACACACACACTGGGAAGGGCTGGGGGTTGAACCTATACCTAACTACATGAACACACTACAGCATGATGCATTTACAGAACGCGCTACCGAGATTACTGAGCACAGCACTGTCAGAGGCATACTCCTAGGTGGGTGATATCATCCGCAAAGTCAAGGATTCTGACAGGGAATGACTACAGAGTGAGCAGTCACTCAGCATGTTACTATCCCAAGGTGGACTTACAGTAACACGGCAGTGCTGCACTCATGAATACTACCTATCTACGGAGCACTACAGCACGAAATGGATATGGGATGCACCACAGACAGTACACCCTTTGAGAGAGCAACAAGTGTGTATGATGTAGGCATCCACTGTGGCATAGCAATGACATATGATTCGCCAGGACTGCCACCATGGCTATGCAGGATGTCACTGGGCATGGCTACATGCCTGGTATCAGACGTCGGTGCCGAATGTACTGTGTGTCCATGCATGGCGTACTGGGCATGCTGACACACTTAGCATTTGCAAAGTGCAAACATGCATACACATGGAGTGTAATCATGAAAGGGCAGGGTGTGGAACGTACTGCGTGTCCACCTACACAACAGCAAACCGGGCATGCTCACACACCTAGCGGTTGCAAAGGGGAAACATACATGCATACTGGGTATACTCACAGAAGGGCGCAGTGTGCACTGTACTGTGTGTCCATCCACACAGCTGCTTACTGTGCATGCTCACACACTTAGCATTTTCAAAGTGCAAACATGCATACACATGGATTGTAATCATGAAAGGGCAGGGTGTGGAACGTACTGAGTGTCCACCTATACAACAGCAAACCGGGCATGCTCACACACCTAGCATGTGACATATGTCCACAGGTCTGTATAGCAGTGCACACCAGTTGTGCAGAGTACACATGTACTAACAATGATCCAACATGTGTGCTGTAGTCCACCCATATCTGTATACATGGACAGGTCACCTCCACACATACCACGGCCCTGACACAGCTGTGACACACGACTGCTGCTATACCAGAGTGCACCAACGACCGGATATGTCATACATGTGATTGTCCGGATGTGTGCATGGACTGCACACATGACACATACAAAGCCTGTGATGTACCACATGCATAACACTGACGTACGCGGTGCTACACACACGAATGGAAGGTGGACCCATGTCTGTGGAATGCTCCCACTACAGGGTGTAGCGGTGTTGACTGGGACACATACCCTTGTATTGTTTGCCTTTGACAGCTGTGATACCATACCACAGTCCATGTTTCATGTATGTCAACACACATGTCAAAACGTAGCAATGCATACACACATGGCAACAGGAGACACATGTGACACGTGTACTGTGCATGGAGCAGCCATGTATGAGCAGTGGCCGATGTCCATAACATAGTTGCAACACCCTACCACATGCGTACCCATCATAGGGGCTGTTGTATGGTGGCATAGAAACAGCACGTATGGAGGTATGCGTGTACATCATGTGTTTAAACACCTGTCTACATGCATGTGTGCAGGTGGTGGCTCACAGGTGTGTCACACACCATCCTACCCTGCCATGTGCATACAGAATGCTATGTCACTGTTACATGACAATGCCGACATAATGCATACCCAGCGGTCAGGTGTCATCGCCTGTATGTCACATGGCAACTGTAACACCTACCTCCTCCCAAGTGCATATATCTGCACATCTGCTGGATACAGTGTTGGTAAACATAATGCACTACATACCGCTGCATGCCTGCACACGTATCATAGGGTGGGTGTAGTATTCCCAGCACTGACATGAGTGCATGAATGTGTGCCCATGTATGTCACATATCGGGGGGACTATGTCCCATGTGCTACACATCCCTGTACACCATAGTAGAGATCTGTACATACCTCAGTGTGGGGTGCATGGATTTGGATGGTGCAGTACATGCAACACATCATCTGTCCATGTATGCATGTGTGGCCACCACAATGTGTGTGTGTCGACATGTTTGCATATCTGCTGCTTGGTGTGAGGGTGTATGCAAACATACTGTTGTGAACGGACACTAACCACGCAGGGTGACCATCCCGTACCGGTGCTGCATTGCACAACCCTGTCGATGCCATAGGTGTGAGCCATACTGGCCACCTGTGCAAGTCCACCCCCTATGACATGGCGTGTGGGTGCATAGTATTGTGAGGGTGCTGACCACACAGGCAGGTGTCTCCATCTGCACACTATGGGGTGTGCATCATAGTGGTGTAACCCCGCGATTGCGACCATATTCCTGTACTGTTACAGGGTCCGACTGCTGCACAGCATGCCCCACAGCTGGCAGGTGACACGTGCAGTCAGTGGCCAGCACGCTGTGTACGACACCTGCACCATGTCACCATACCTGTAGTGTGTCCTGCTATGTATGTGATGTCTCTGTCCACTGTAGCCTGTGGCACTGACCACATGCGTCAGATGCAGTATATGTGCGGACATGTGTGTCATGTAGGTGTCCAGGCAGGTTGCGGGTACATGTGGTATGCTGCTATTGCCAGATGTGCCTGTGGGTAATCCACAGCTACACATGGGGGACCGATAACAGTGCTCCCTGTAGGCAAATGCGAGTACACCATAGGAGGGATTCAGGTTATCAGAACCAACATGGTGCTACACATGTAACCGTCACACATACTGTGAACACATCACAATGCATGCTGCACCTGCACAACACGGTATGTCTGCTGCATGTTGACAGTACACAACCCACGTCTCATATGCATCTGTCAGCTTTCATACACAACCACTGCAACATACACATCCCACGCTATGCATACACAGGTATCACATACACCTCTCACTATCCTGTCCACCCTGTGCATCAGAATATATTTGCATAACCCTGCACCGATGGTGTGGATGACAGGGATGCGGCAGAGGCTTCATCATATGCACAGGGTGATATGTTAGCCAGGGGCATAGGCTGCACCAATGGATAACATCATGTATGTGTGTAAGGGCCGGTGAGTTTACTGGGCATGTCTGTGCCGAATGCATGTGGATGTGGTGGAGCCCTACAGTTGGTGTCTGCTGTGTGTGGGTATGTGTGTACACAGTTCAGCCATATGTGATGCCTACACGGGGTATAATTGACAGCCCCAGACTGTACAGTGCAGGTTGTACAGCTCACTGTGTCCGTCTGCAGCCACGTGACCTGTGCCTGCCTGGGGTTGCATGGGCACTACCAGGTGGAGGTATAGAGTGGCTACTGTCCGATGACACGTCCACTGGAACCGTGTCCACGATGGGACTGGCCAGGGCCATGTCCACGTGGCCTGCTGTGTTCTGGTGTGGACGGTGCAGCACCAGCTGCACTGCTACTGCTACCGGCACTATGCGAGTGGGCATGAGAGGTGGCACGCATACGTCGACCTCCACTAGGTGGTGTTGCTGGCCTATGCCCATGTGTCCTACGCTGCACCCCTACCAGGTGTTCCAGCACAGACAGCTCACACTCGTGGATTGCCATGCCTCGGTCGAGGATTCCAACCATTTCACCTAATCGCCTATACAGTACATTAGCAATCTGCTGTTGAGCATTCGCAATGACTGGATGTTGTCATTTAGAGTACGGATTGCAGCCCTCTGCAGCCTCTGCCCTTCTTGGTTCTGCCGTTCTGCACGTGCCTGTGCTGCCATTACAGTCTGGAACATGCGTCTGGTGATACCAGCTTCTGCGCCCTGTACTGCAGGTGCATGTCTGCCAGAGGTCCTCCTACGAGCAGCACCAGCCACATGCCTGTGTGGCACATCACCAGTCATTACACTGGCAACATGGTGTGTAGTCACACCTTCTGTAGCCACCGCACATTCCTGTTCAATGCCAACAGATGCTGACTGTCCTTCCTCTATGGGCAATGGTGATGTGGTATGTGTTGGCATCAGAACGTGTCTTGGGGAGGGGACATAGGTGGGATGGTAACAAATGGCACAGATTCTGGCCCTGACAACCCTGCCTGTACCTCATGCATATGGTCATCACCGCTAGTATCTGTGGGGACACTAACATCAGATGGACCGCAGGAGGGTAACGCACCTACACCACCTGTGAATGCAAAGACATACTGTAAGGTACATTACACACACACAGACACACACACACAGACACAGACACACCATGCATGTGATATTTCAGATGGCATGCATGCATTCCTGCACTACAGCACAGGGAATGCAGCTCAGACATTATTACTGTTAGTATGCATACCACCCTGGGGTGCACACTACATCAAGCAGGTGTCATATCAGTAGGAATGCAGTACACACAATCATGGTAGTTTGCATGCATCCCCGTGATACACCATGTGGCCACAAACAGGTTAACAGTACACATGGCTGACGTTACCTTGACATGTAATCCGCTGACATGTGCAGTGACATGTATACATGTGTGACACAATGGTGTCCCGCCACATGCACTGCATCATAATGGGCTTCACAGTGCAGTGTTGTGTATACAGCCTACAGATAGAATGCATGTTTAGCACATATGTATGTGCAGGTGTGGTTAGTGTGAGCCGTGTACATAGCTATACAGTGTAGAGTACTGGCACTGTGCCACTGCATGGCAACATGACGCATGTATGTTGCTGTGCAATGCATAACATGGATGCATTGCATTGCCATGACTGCAACACAGTCATGCTCTTCACAAACGATATTGTTAGCAGACATCGGTGACACCTCCGGTGGCTGCAGACAGCCATTCCAGTTGTCTGGTGTAACACATCAAATGTACAGGTGGTCCACTACGGCTTTGATTGCACTATGTGTGGACAATGTGCAACGGGGTCTATCCACATCAGGTGTACTGTGTGGCAACATGCCTGTGGCTATCACCCATGGCCATGTGTGAACGGGACTGGGACAATTGTGTGTGATGGGCATCTTGTACACATGTCTGTGGTGTCCCATGTGACATACCCACATACAGGGCTATGCAGACAACAGTATGGATGTTTGTTATGTCGAGTGTATGTCATGTGATGGTGTGACAATATTGCAGACAGAACACCACAAGCTTGGGACATGGGTGGCATGTCACAATGTGTGCACACAATGTAGGGGCATATGTCACATTGGTGACACCTGTGTGCTGCACAGATAATTGCTCACTGTGTGGTACTGTGTGCATACCACGAATGTTGTTCCAATGCATACTACATATGCATCCATTGTAGAACACCTCCAACGTGGTATGCATAGCTGACCACACATATCACACCGACAGGTAGTGTGGTTTCATGCCGGTGTATAATAACTGTTGTATCTACTGCACACGGGTGGCATGTGTGTGTCTGGTGGTGCAACCTGTATAACGTGACTGGAACTAAACCCAGGTGTACATGTTATACCAAGCCACGTGGCAAATAACTCTACACTGTAACATGCCTGATACTGACAACAGTCTCACCTGCGACGGACCCATGTCTGTGCGACACACCAGAGGTACCTGTATAGGGGGGCCCCCAAACCCCGGTTTTTTAAAAATTTCCCTGACATGCCACAGGGTTCAACCTTGCAGGACTATTACCGGGTAGGCCCTTGGTTGGGAAAACCCATCCGTGGCCTATGTTTTGCAGCTGTTTGGGGGTCCCCAAACCCGGCCCTGTTTTTTGTTATTTTTCTGGGGGGTACCCCCGTTACCCCTGGGAATTCTGGGTTTTATCTTGAGGCCTGATTCCGGCAACCCCCGGTATTGGGGTTTTTGGGAAAACACCCCCAAAACCCCCACGGATGGGGCTGTGTTTCGCATGGGTGTTTCCTGGGGGGGCCCCGGGGCTGGAGTACTTTCCCCCTGGGGTGTGGGAGTTTGGGGGCCCGGGTTGGTGGCCCCCCACCTTTCCCCCTTGTTCCCGGCATTGCAAATCAGCTGTTTTCATGCGACATCCTGCAAAAACCCCGGGGGCCTGCCCGGAAAATGCGGTTGTTTCCCACCCCACCCTCAAAATTTACCCTCCTTTTCAAATCCCTTGCCCAGGGGAAAGGCTTTCTGTGCTGTGGCACCAATTTGGCCTGAAAAGTCTATTTCAAGAAAGGGTTTTGAATACCTCCGGTGAAACCTTTTGGGGTAGGTGGCAACTGAAACATAATGGAATGGGGACAGGTCCCCATTTCAGAGATTTTTACAGCCCCGGGTGCCATTACATTGATACATGGGGCAATTTTAACATAACTTTGCAATGGCAAACAAGCTGGCGGGGTTTTGTGTCCCCACAATTTTCACCAAATGCCCGTGGAATTTTATCCATATTAAAATTCTGTGCCCCCATCCCCCATGTTCATACTCCCTGATGGCTTGCTGGTTTGGGAGGGGGTTTTCCTTTTCCTGCCCCCTGTGGTTTTCCAATTTGCCATTCCTATGTTTTAAGGGGAATTACTGGGGTTTACCTGGTGTGGAAATGTCCTTTGCAAAAGGCACAGCCAATTTTGGGGGGGGGAGGGGAGTGGACACACATAAAAATTACCCCTGACATGCATGTGTTTTTCCCAAACATCTTTTAACCGATGGGTGTTGGGCATTCCCTGCCACCCGGGCCCCGCCCGTACCCCCATTGGGGGGATAAAACCCCCTTTGGGACCAAAGGGTTAGCCCTATTCATTTTGGGGGGGGATGGTTTAAAAATAGCTGGGGCCGGTTTTCCCTCGACCAACAATTGTAAAAACCCCCAAGGTTTTCAACATGCCCCATTACTGACCAGGGCCCTTGGGATAGTGCATCTGTGGCCCTGGGCCATCCAAAACCCTGTTTGACTGATGGGCTGAGCTTTGAAAGGAAAAATTCCCCCCTTTTTGGCCCGGGTATTTTCACATTAAAGGCACAGGGATTTTGTCCAGGCCCTGGGGGAACCAGTTAAAAATTAAGGAGGGGGCTGTCCAAATTTTCCCCTTAAAGTCTTTAATGGGAATTTTTGGAAAATGTTGCCCCCGTCCATCATCTTTTGGTTTTTAACCCAAATTTCCCTTTTTTAAGGGAGGCAAACATGCCCTTTCAGGTGGGGGTTTTAAAGTGGGATCTTTTTAATTCACAAAATTCCCATCATAGCCCTTTCCCTTACAGGGGGTAGGGGGGGTTTTTCCCCAAAACAATTCCCGTAATGGCCTCGGTGTAACCTCACCCTGGATGGTACCCCAATGGGGAAAATGCATCCGGGGGCCGGTACCCCGTGGTACTGCACCCACCACCCTTCCCCGTGGTTCCTTAAAGTTTGACCACGGCCCTAGGTAGTTTCATTTAGGGGCAAGTTCCCATTGGGTTCAATGCTGGGTTTATCCCCAAACTTGGAATTGTCACACATTTCCCCCCTTTTTTGGTTTGTACGGGTTTTTAAAATTTTTCCAGGGGCCAAATGGGGCTTACCCAGGGAAAGAAAATTTCCCATTTGTAATTCATTTTTTGGGATTAGCATATTTTTATGGTTTGGAAAGGGAATTTTCCAAGGGGCCCCCAATATACCCTTTTTTTTTCCCCCTTTTTTTGGATGACACTTTGGGTTAAGGCCAAGCCCCCCCGTAAGGGAAGGTGTTCCTTTACGTTCTGCACATTTTAAATCCAACCACAGGGGGGGCTTAAAATGTTACCCAAAAAGCTGGGGAAAAAGAAGTTTTCTGAAAAAAAGCCCGTGGGGGTGGGGTGATGCTGTCGGAAAAAACCCATTTTTTAACTGCCCCCCTGAAACGGGTTTCCCCCATTTTTTGGGGAAAAGGGTTTTTTAACATTTCAAACCCCAAGCCACACCAAATTTTTACGTTAAGTAAAAACCCCATTTCCCCTCTAACAACAATGGAAAAATTCCCCCGGGCCCCAAGGAAAAAAAAATGTTTTAATTTTCAAAAATGTTCTGTATGACCACTGTAGGCACCACTGGTGGCCACCAGCATGGCGCCAACATCAGTGTATATCCCGCAGACTCATGGGTTACACCATTCCAAAACACCAGTCAGGATGACCCCTGTGAATCACACTGCAGTTCCCACACATGTTACACCAAAGGGATCATGCACTGAGATGTTGCGGATGGGGGAACACCCTGAAAAACTGCCAAAACATCACCTGGTAAAAATATTTTCTCCATGTTATTTGACTGCCCTGTGATGGCAATAAAAGACTATTTTCTGGGACATGCAATGGCTCACCGGGGTTATAGCCCCTGGGGTGTGTCTAGCCATGGTGGCATGGGATTTGGGCTGGACATGGGGCACTGTACATTGACCTACTGTGTCACTGCAACAGTTGCCTATGCTCCTACTTTTTTGTACAGGCATGTGGTATCTGCCGCTATGAATTGGTCAAACACAATGCTGTGGCACACATGGCCTGCAGCCATCGGCCTGGGGTGTAGCACACATGTACATCATCACATGCTTACTGCCTTTTTGGGAGTTTCCCTAACTGTTTACCGGGGGCTGTTGGGAGGCCCGGCATGGGGCATGTGGAACAATGCTTGCATCTTCCACTGTGATGCACACTGGCCCCCACTATTGCACCACTCACATATCTCTGCGGGGACTGGGACCTGCCCCCATGCTCTGCGCCCCCTCAACCGGTTGTACGGACCCTACCTTTGGGGACATACCTGGACCGGCACCCACAGATGAGGGGTTCCCCATCACACAGTGTTTTGCACACATCCTGGATAGTTGCTTGCCCAAAGCATCATAGGTGCTCCATGTGCAGATAACTGTGTTTGAGACCCTATACACATTGTAACACGGGGTGACATGTACACCACAGGTACCTTCCTTGTGTTGTTATAGTGTACATTGGGGCCCCAGACAGCTACCACTGCTGTGTGCTGACAGTAACCCACACTTCCTGGGATAGACACCCGTACCTACACATGCTTGGTCATGCACTCCCTCAGCTGGATGAAACAATACACACATACCATACCTACCCACCCTTAGCATGAACACTACCTCCATGTGACTGGTGGAAAACCTGGGTTATCCCCTCTTTGGTGGATTCAACACATATGCTACCCCGGGCCCTTTCTGGCCCACCCTGGGAAAAACACCCATCACAGCATGCAGGAAAATGTGTACTACAACAACTACTGGGGGGGCTGCTGACAGCAGTTGTTATCGCACCCCAGATGGAAATGCACATACTGGCCTACCCCAGTGGGGCAGTAGCATGTACACAATTGCAGGAAAGCTATTCCACACAGAGACATGGCGGGACTGACCAGTTCACAGGCCCTGTGGTGGTCATGTTCCATGCCCTATGATGTACAAACATGTACAGGCTGTTGCACAGTGGTGTACATTCACATGTGGGGTGCATCACCCTTTTAGCCATGGTGGGTCCCAGGTCCATCATCACATACTCCCAAAGGGTAGCTACCTAAACATGACTGCCCACATTGCTGTGGGGCCTCAGGCATTGTGGTGGTATGTCTATTTTTTGGGAACATCCACATCTGATGTCACATACAAAGTCACCCAACATTGCAGACCAGGAAAAGTTGGCGGTTTCCGGGTGGTGCCCAAAAACCCTCTCACTCACTCAGGGTCACAATCCATACATGGAAAATCGTAGTGTCCCTGTGGTCCCCACACAGTACTGACATGCACACACAATATGTCCTGGGACACTGGCCCCAAAGTCACCTTCCAATGTCCCTGGCTGTAATGTCCCCCCAACCTGTTCGGTATGTCTCCCCGGCCCCCTATATTCACTGCTAGCCTTTTTGGACATTGTGGACCCTGACTGCCCGGGGGCATTTATCACTACACAGGGGGGCACTGCATTGCGGGGGGACAAATCATACACCCTGACTGGACCATTCTGCATGGGAATGGGGCACATCCTCAGGCGTGATTCCCACATACATTGATGGCCTCCAGTCCTTTTTCCCGCACCCCTGTTGGGCTTGTGGATGCCACAGCAGGGGACATACACATGCTGGCCACCTTCATACAGTTGCATGGGCAGTTGATGGTGGGGGGCCACACATCCGTTGTCCTCACATTGCCTTTCAGCAACCCTTCCACATTCTGGTATTGAAACATCCACCCACATCATACCCTGTGTCTCAGGATGTTATGCTATGTGGCTCATGGACGTAAAACAGTGGTGGGATACCATAGTACCTACTACATGTCAGGTACATATTGCATTACACAGTCCTCAGTCTAGGGCCCCTCATGTTCACTATTTTCATACAAACATGCTGTCACAAATACTGTCCATGCCTAGGGGGTTTCCCCCCCTACATACCCGCCATTATTGCTCCACCAGCTCATACCGATACCAACCATATGGGTGTCAGTGTGGCACATATGCGTATCATGGCATCAGGATGCATGACACATGGTGCATGCACATCACCTTTGCATAACAACCCTTCACCCACTGACTATCACATGGATGGGGGTCCCCTTTCATATCACATTGTACATGGTTGCAGTACACATGCCACACTCCTGTGGTTACCATATTCCACTGTGGCATGGATATTTTTGCAAGGCCACACCTATCTGTACTGTGTGTGATGCTGGTACATAGGTAGCCATTGTACCTGTGGAAAACACATCTAAACAATCAATACCACATTTATGGTGTACCTTCAACAACAGCTACAGCTTTACATGGCACAACATTACTGCCCCTTTTTTCCCCGACAGTTTCAAAGGGGTGACATACGGAAAAACATCTGTACACATCTGCATACCACATACTTGGGGGGTCTTCTGCTCACCCCCAAAGTCCCCCCTTTTATTATTTTATTTTAAATTTTTTTCATTTTCATTTGTTGACCCATCTAGCTGGAAAATGTCCCCAGTAGAGGCCCCGGAGGTCCACACACAAAGGCAGGCCCCCTTTAAACCCTCTTTTAAAACATGACTGATAAAAAATGCACACATTACATAAGACCCCTGTAGGCAGGCAAATATATTATTTTATATATTTTTAATATATATATATATATATAACCCCCATACATGCCATCTGGGGGGGCAGGGGACAATCTCCTGGGTATGTGCACACACACCACACTGCATGGGGTGGGGTTTTGTTTTTGAAAACCCAAAACACCATGCTGTGGAACATGGGCCTGTGTCAACAGGGGAGGGAGCACTGTTCATGTGATACCTCCCTTGCTGTTTGAGTGAAAGTGTCCTGGTACCACCACAGTACGGCCCGTGTGGGGGTGCAGTTGATTTTGCTGTTCACAGGACACTACCATGGAGGTGACACTACTGTGTACACTGCCCATGCTTTCGTGGACCTGCCAGACTGCATTTTTTGTGCACCTGTGCAACTACTACAAGTCCTTTGGGCATTTTCTTGGTGTCCCCTTTCCCTTTAGACTAGCTATCATGCTACTACCTTATCCACAGGCCAAAGTATCCTGTTATTGTACATACCAATAGGGGATACCTGTGTTATGCATGATATGCCTGTGATACTTTTATGATATCTGCATATCTACCTGACAACTTTACATTACACATATTTCACATAGTATCCCCCAATGCAGGGGATACTTGCACGTCGGCCCCCCATATGACATCAACGGTATATGCTCAAAACATGCGTGCTGTGACAGTTCTACATGTACTATCCCCCGCTATGGCGCCTTTGTTGGACATCCACTGCCAGCAACAGCGTGTGGTATGGCATTGTTCTCTTTAATGCCCTCCTGTGGCATGGTGTCTACAACATTGGGATTAGCAGATATCACTACATAACTCCTTTTCCACCCGCATTAAAAGTTTTAAAACCCTTCACATACATTTTTTACAGATCATGCATTTCACAACCTTACATATCGTGTTCTACATACCTTGTTGGTGTGTCTTCCCTTGTCGTTTTCCGTTTCCCTCGTTTTTAGTACAATGCTGTTTTTGGGATGAGCATACGGTTTGAATATCCTGAGTCATCCTTATACGCCCATACCTGCAACATGTGGATTCATCCCCCCAAATTTCTGTTCCTCAGTGAAAAAATTACGTGCATATCACCTGTGCATCTACTCCATTACAGCGTCGATACGGGGTATAATTGGATTCTCCACCTGGGTTGGCTATTTGCCCTACCTTCATGGAGATGGTCTGTATTGTGTTTGTTTGTAACTGCAACTGCTATGCGTGGGGAAAATATATTTTGAATTTATGTCACCCGTGGATTGTGTGTGACAGGTGTAGTATTTGGTTCAAAATGTGGGTACCTGTCCTGCCCGAATGATAATGGGGGGATTGCATTCAAAACTGTAACATGGCTGTTGTATTCCTTTATCAACTCATGCAAGTATGCATCCGCCTTTAATTTTTCTCCCCCCGTGATATGTTGTGGTTATGCAGATGTCATTGACTGACTGTATGTTTGTGCTGCTATTACGGTTTGTATTCCTTTAATATCTACGGTGGGGATATCGGTGGTTGTCCCTAAAGGGGTACGGGTTGTGGGCCTTGCATCTCTACATAGACAGTATAGTTGTCTTTTGCTCCATCCCTAGGGGAGGTAACAGTTAATAGTCTTTTGTTATGGGAGGGAGGTTGGGCTGTTGTTAATTGGTTCCCATATTCGCATTTGGCCTTTCGCTGAAAATTTTTTGGTATATCAGCGGATGTGCGTGAGTAATTACGTGCATATCACCCATCTACTCCATTTAAATTCCCTCAAAAGGGGTATAATTGGATTCTCTGCCTGGGCTTTTATTTGCCCTACCTTCGTGGAGATGGTCTGTATTGTCTTATGTTATGTGTAACTGCACCCATGCATAGGGACAGGTTTTATTCTGCATTCAAGTCACCCCCGATTGTGTGTGACAGGTGTAGTATTTGGTTTGACATGTGGGTGTACCTGTCCTGCCATGAATGATAACTTGCATTCAAACTGTAACATGGCTATTGTTTGCATTTTTACGCCAATTATGCATCCCTTTTTAAATTTTGTCTCCCAGATATGTTGGGGTTTTGCAGATGTCATTTGACTGTTTTTTGTGCTGCTTTTCGGTTTGTATCCCCTTTTTTATCTACAGTGGGGATATCGGTGGCCCTCACTGATACGGTTTTTGGGCCTTGCATTTTCTAAACCCGTATAGTTGTCTGTGTTCCATCCCTACTTGGAGAGTTAACAGTTAATAGACTTTTTTTTATGGGATTGTAGGTTGGGCTTTTTTATCATTGGTGTCCTTTGCCGCAGGTGAGCTTGATGCATGTATATCAACATCTTTGGGATATCAGCGGTTTGTGTGCGTGACAACTATCCCTTGTCAGTCTGTCCCAGTTTTTTGCAGTCATTGTGGTCCTGTTGTTGGGATAGCCTGTTTGCCAGTGGTTGCCACATATTCAGATGGGGTTTATTGTTTGACACTTGTAGAACACACAGCGGTGTTTACAGGCCAACATTACGGTCAGTACTGGGGTAGCACATACATATTTCCCCAAACCTTTTTGGGTTTACTTTGCCAAACGTATCATATTGCATGAAAATATCGGTATTACATGCAGGCATGACTATTACATACGTCCCCATTTCTTATGGGGAATATTCCTGTGCTACCATCTGGGACATATTCACTTTGTATGGGTTTTATGTCCGGGCCCAGCCAGGGTGGGGCTGTCACTACTACTGTGGGACTACTAGTGACATATGCCTGAGGCTAGTTTACCGTTCACCTAATATTCTGCTCTGCCTCTGACTTGGCACCAACATACACATGTTTCAGAAAACACACACATTGCACTCAACCCGGGGGCGCAGATGGCACCCTGCCATACACATACTACGGGACTCATGGGGGCGGTTGCACACAGTACCTCGTGGACTGCAACACCGGTGGTGTCTACCTCTCCCCTTTATATCATCATACTATTACGGGCATGTCTGTTTCAGTACTGTGTTCTGGCGGTCTTTCAGCCTTGGGGTTTTGCATATCGGTATGTTACCTTCCATGGTTGGCGGTATCCTCTTATTTTTAACCTCCCGGATGTTCAGATTGTGGTTGCACTATGTAAGTATGTCGCGGGGTACCTCTCAGTCAATATTTTAATTTTTTATTTATCAGTTATTAATGCAAAATGAAAAAAATTTCATAATTTGAAGAGAACAAAAAATTTTAAAACCATTTAATATTAATATACAATTTTTTTATTAATTTTTATATTTTTTATATGTTTTTAATCCTTTTTCACAGGGTGTGTATGTTTTAAAAAAATGTCAAAAGCTACCATTTTTTTCGTTTGGTTTTGATTGGGGTGATTTTTTTTGTTTTGTAAATTTCACAGTTAATTGAATCATTAACCCCTTTTAATATGTATGTGTTTTGTTTCAACATCTTGACAAATGGGGGGTCCCCGGGGGGTTTAATTGGGTTTTTGGAATTTTTGTGCTTATGTTTGGGAATAATTTCATTTTGTGGGCCAAAAACATTCCGCTGGCGGTCCATTTAAACTTTATTTACCTGGTTGGTGACTGTTTTGTTTTGGGGGTTGATACTTCTCAGTCACCTTTTTCCTCTAATTCCCTGTCTTATCTGTATTATACATGTATATTTTACATATTTATCATATATATATATATATATATATATATATATTATTTTAAACGGGGACCATGGCAGGCCCCCTGCCATATGCTGGGACTTCATACTGTTCAGGTGTTGGCTCACATGTTCCACTGGCTGTTGGGTTTGGGGTTTGGGCTGCCTATGTTGGAGTCACTTTAAAGGGCCCCCCTACATTACACATTACAGGTGGTCATGTTTGTGTACTGTCCATTTCACTGTGTGTGCAATGTCAGTCCATGGGGCCTACACTGTCAGAGTATTTTTCGCCCCCCTTTGCCAAGGCGTGGGAAGGGGACACCTCCGTTCCTCTGGGGCTGGCCCGTGTGTTCCTGGTCCGGAACCTCTGTGCCTGGACTGGCCTTTTGGGCTTTGTGGCCCTTCACCATTATGTCCCTGCAGCAGCTGCTTCCGCAATTATTAGCATGGCCCTACTATGAATATGTGGGCATTTTCCTGGAGAGTACCCCGGCTCCACCAGATGTATCCAAGCACCGGAACCCTGATTTCAGCATCGAACACACCCCTGATTATTCTGGTTTGTGCATGTGCCCCGTTTCGTTCTTGCATTTTTGTGTGCATTTCTGATGGGAGTCATCATCCATGGCTCCAGTGCATAGCCAGCATCCCCCAGATGGCCTTGTGGGATGTCCCCCACAAATACCTGGTACAGCTGGGGCCCGATATGGGGTCGTGGTAGCCCCGGGCTGCCAGCCCCCATCCATGATAATGCCCTGGGCATTGCCCCCCTGGCAATTGATGGAATGGAATCCCTTTCGGTTTTCGTCTACCCTGCTCACCAGGTGGTGACTTTATCTGTATGGGGCGTTTTCGCACCCCGTACCTCTGGGTATTGTGCCCACGGTGGAAGTGGTGCATATTGCAGCCCTTGGTCTGGGGGAAATATATATGCTCATTGGCATGTGGGAACATGGCACCCAGGAGCGGGGGTAGTACCCTGGATGCTGATGCCTGTGAGAAGCCCATTATATCTCCAGTTGACCTTTGAAAGGTACCTGTGGCCAGTATTAACTTACACATACCTTTGTGTCCACTGGGATGGGTTCCCCCCTGTTGTTTCTTGTTCTCAGGCATGGCTGGCACAGCTCCACTATTTGCTGTAACATGTCCTGTCCACCCTGTAACGCTCTACTATCTCCTGGTCATTGGAGGTTACCCTTGGTCTGAACACTCTCCTTCTCCTTTTCCTCCAGGCCTCGGTGGTTGTCGGCATCCTCCTCCACAAAAGTCTGTCTCTAAAAATGCTGATGGATCACAGCTACGGGACCCAACATGTACATTTTAAAAGTTCCCCCTGTGTTTCACCTTTGGTGCAGTGTTTGGGAATACACGGCTGTGTGTTGTGTGCAGTCACACTTTATACTTTGTGCTGTGCCCCCGATGATGTCATAGGGTGTGTTTGTGCGGCCTATCTAAGGGTTATCTTTGTGTTTTACCGATGGAACTAGGGGGTTGCCTTTGGTGTTGCATTACTCTTTGCCGTGGATTACCTTTTGACCTTCCCCTTTCTATTTCTGCACATTTCCATTTTCTGGCATGCATCCTGCAGAGCACTGTCATTTCTACTTTCATGGACATGGCATATCATGCGTTTTGTGCTACTGCCGTTGTGCTGCCTGTCTGCTTTGCTCTGCTTTTCAGGTCTTCTATCTTTGCAGTCTGCTACCTCCCCTACTTTCTTTGCATTCATATGCCTCCCTATCCCCTTTTGCAGGTTTCTGCATGCAGAGTTGTCAGCTGCCGCGGTTTGGGGTTTGGTTGATTTACTTTAATTTTGCTTTTTTAATTTTCACCTTCCTGTTTCCGATATTGTTTTGGGGGTCGTCACATGACTAGGTTCGGGCGTTGTCATCCTCGTACACATGCACTTTGGGGCATTGTGTGCTCTCAGCTAAACTATTACCCCCACCCGGTCCTGCAGCTTTGGTTTGCGATGTACAGCCCAGGTTTGCTGGGCCCAAATTTGTAAACATCTTTGTAACACATGACTAAGATAGAAGAATGTCAAAAGAGGACACATTACATAAAGACCACTGTAGGCAGAGTAAAAACAAATATATATGTATATTTATATATATATTTATATTATATATATATATATATATAAAGCTATATTCCTCATACATGCCATCTGCGGTGGGCAGTGTGAACGGAATGCTCCTGGATATGTGCACACACACCACACTGCATGGGCTGGGCTTCTGTGTTACTTCACAACACAACACACCATGCTGTGGAACATAGGTCCTGTGTACATCCCACAGGGACACACGGTAGCACTGTTCATGTGATACCTCCCTTGCTGTTTGAGTGACACGTAGTCCTGGTACCACCACAGTAGCGGTACTGTGTAGTGGTGCAGTTGACCCCTGCCTCTGCTGTTCACAGGACACTACCATGGAGAGGTGACACTACTGTGTACACTGCCCATAAGCTTACACGTGGACCTGCCAGACTGCATTGTTGCCCACTGTGCACCTGTGCAACTACTACAAGTCCTTTGGGCATGGTTACTTGGTGTCCCTTCCAGTTAGACTAGCTATCATGCTACTACTCTGTCCCATACCTACAGGCCATATATATCCTGTTATTGTACATACCAATAGGCGATACCTGTGTTATGCATGATATGCCTGTGATACTGTGTATGATATCTGCTATATCTACCTAGACAACTTTACATTACACATATTTCACATAGTATCCCCTAATGCATGGCATACTTGCACGTCGGCCACACCTTACATATGACATCAACGGTATATGCTCATACAAATGCGTGCTGTGACAGTCTACATACATGTACTATCCCCTGCTATGGCGCTTCCTTGTTGGACATCCACTGCCAGCAACAGCGTGTGGTATGGCATTGTTCTCTTTAATGCCCTCCTGTGGCTACGGTGTCTACAAGCATTGGTATGCTCAGCAAGATATCACTACATAACTACCTTTCACCACTTTCTGCATTACGGACAAGTGTAATTAATTACAACCACCATTCACATACGGTACAGCTTATTAATACAGATCATGCATTACACAACCTGACATATCGTGTGTTCTACATACCTTGTTGGTGTGTCGTTCCGTGTATCGTTTTTCCGTTTCCTCTCGTTTTGGGTAGTACAATGCTGTTTTGGTATGAGCATACGGTTTGAATATCCTGAGAGTCATCCTTATATACGTCGATACCTGCAACATGTGGATTCATCCCACCAATTGCTGTTCCTCAGTGAGTGATTACGTGCATTTCACCTGTGCATCTACTCCATTCGGAAATTACGCGTCGATACAGGGGTATAATTGGATTCTCCACCTGGGCGTTGGCTATTTGCCCTACCTTCATGGAGATGGTCTGTATCGTGTTGTGTTATGCGTAACTGCAACTGCTATGCGTAGCGAAAAGTATATTTTGGAGTCATGTCACCCGTGGATTGTGTGTGACAGGTGTAGTATTTGGTTCGACATGTGGGTGGACCTGTCCTGCCGACGAATGATAATGGGGTATTGCATTCAAAACTGTAACATGGCTGTTGTATTCCTTTATGCAACTCATGCAAGTATGCATCCGCCTTTAATTGTGTCTCCCACGTGATATGTTGTGGTTATGCAGATGTCATTGACTGACTGTATGTTTGTGCTGCTATTACGGTTTGTATTCCTTTAATATCTACGGTGGGGGATATCGGTGGTTGTCCATGACGGATACGGGTTGTGGGCCTTGCATCTCTACATAGACAGTATAGTTCTCTGTGTGCTCCATCCCTACTTGGAGAGGTAACAGTTAATAGTCTTTTGTTATGGGAGTGTAGGTTGGGCTGTTGTTAATTGGTTCCGATATCGTCTGCATGTGGCCTTGCTGCATGTATACCCCCGCAACTTTTGTGGTATATCAGCGGCTATGTGTACGTGAGTAATTACGTGCATATCACCTGTGCATCAACTCCATTCGGTAATTACACGTCGATACTGGGGTATAATTGGATTCTCTGCCTGGGCGTTGTATATTTGCCCTACCTTCGTGGAGATGGTCTGTATTGTCTTATGTTATGTGTAACTGCATCTGCTATGCATAGGGACAGGTATATTCTGCATTCAAGTCACCCGCAGATTGTGTGTGACAGGTGTAGTATTTGGTTTGACATGTGGGTGTACCTGTCCTGCCGATGAATGATAACGGGGTATTGCATTCCAAACTGTAACATGGCTATTGTTTGCATTTATACGACGCATGCAATTATGCATCCGCCTTTAATTGTGTCTCCCACGTGATATGTTGCGGTTATGCAGATGTCATTGACTGACTGTACGTTTGTGCTGCTATTACGGTTTGTATCCCTTTATTATCTACAGTGGGGGATATCGGTGGTTCTACGTCACTGATACGGTTGGTGGGTCTTGCATCTCTACATAACCAGTATAGTTGTCTGTGTGCTCCATCCCTACTTGGAGAGTTAACAGTTAATAGACTTTTGTTATGGGATTGTAGGTTGGGCTGTTATCATGTGGTGTCGGTATCGCCGGCAGGTGAGCTTGATGCATGTATATCTCCGTAACATCTGTGGTATATCAGCGGTTATGTGTACGTGACAACTATCCCTTGTCAGTCTGTCCCAGTTATTTGCAGTCATTGTGGTCCTGTTGTTGGGATAGCCTGTTTGCCAGTGGTTGCCACATATTCAGATGGGAATTGATTGTTTGACACTTGTAGAACACACAGCGGTGTTTACAGGCCAACACGTGGCCACGGTCAGTACTGGGGTAGCACATACATATTTCCGCGATACATACCTATTGCTGTGTGACTTTGCCAGCGTATCATATTGCATGTAACATATCAGTGTCGTACATGCAGGCATGACTATTACATACGTCCTTTCCATTTCTTATGGGGAATATTCCTGTGCTACCATCTGGGACATATTCACTTTGTATCGTTCTATGTCACGACGCACCTAGCCAGGGTGGGGCTGTCACTACTACTGTGGGACTACTAGTGAGCATATGCCTGAGGCTAGTTTACCGTATGCCTACACCTAATATTCTGCTCTGCCTCTGACTTGGCACCAACATACACATGTAGCAGACACACACACATTGCACTCACACGGTGACGCAGATGGCACCCTCAGCGCACACGTACACATACTACGGCACTCATGGGGACGGTTGCACACAGTACCTACGTGGACTGCAACACCGGCGGTGGTGTCTACCTCTCCCTTCATATCATCATACTATTACACGGGCATGTCTGTTGCAGTACTGTGTTCTGGCGGTCTTTCAGCCTTGCGGTTATGCATATCGGTATGTTACACGTTCCATGGTTGGCGGTATCCTCTTATTTTGAACCTCCCGGATGTTCAGATTGTCGTTGCACTATGTATACTATGTGCAGATATCGCGGGATACCTCTCAGTCAATATTAAATAGATTTTTGATAGGGTGGGTATCACTGAGTCAAAAAAAGTGAGGTACAGAGTGCAAATATAAGAAAACAAGGAGCATTACACTAGATTTGAAGAGAACACACAATAAAGGTTTAAAACCATTTAATCATTAAGTCATACATATTTTTAGGTTGAATTTTCATATATATGTTGTCTAAAATATGTTTTTTAAGGTCCTTGTAACACAGGAATAGTAGTGTATGTTTTAAAAAACAATGTCAAAATGCTACACGACTTATTTATTCAAAGTTTGGTTTTTAGATAGTAAGGAAGATAGATTTTTGTTTTGCTAATTATGTAATTACACAGTTAATTGAATCATTAGCCACTTTTAATGAATTGTATAAAAAGTGTTTTGAATTTCACAAGACATCTTGACAAAGCCTGGGAGGTCCCGGGTGAAAGCGCTTGAGTTTAATTCGGTTCGTTGTGGAATTGTTTGTGCTTATTTTTGTGTTTGGGAATAACGTGCAGTTTCGAATTGTAGAAAGGCACAATAAACTTTTTTATTGCAAGCTGTCGGTCCATTTCGAAGCTTTATTTTACCTGGTTGGTAAGACTGTTTTGTTTTGGTGGTTGATACTTCTCAGTCACCTTATATCCCTCTAATTCCCTGTCTTATCTGTATTATACATGTATATATGTACATATTTATCTATATATATATATATATATATATATATATATATATGTATACATCTTGCGGTGACCATGGCAGGCACACAGCAATGCCATATGCTGTAGGACTTGCATACTGTTCAGGTGTTGGCGTCACATGTTCCACTGGCTGTTGGGTTTACAGTGTTTGGGCGCTGCCTATGTTGGAGTCACATATAAGGCCACCCATACATTACACATTACAGGTGGTCATGTTTGTGTACTGTCCATTTCACTGTGTGTGCAGGGGGGGAGGTGTCAGTCCATGGGGCCTACACTGTCAGAGTATGTGCTATACGTTCCCCTCTTTGCCAAGGCGTAGGCATATTGGGTACACCTCCGTCTGCCTACTGGGGCTGGCACAGTGTGTTCCTGGTCCGGAACCCTCTGTGCCTGGACTGGCCTTGGCAATTGTGGTGGGCTTTGTGGCCCTTCACCATTATGTCCCTGCAGCAGCTGCTTCCGCAGGATCATATTATGTAGCATGGCACATACTATGAATATGTGGGCACTTGTGCCTGGAGAGTACTGCCAGGCTCCACCAGATGTATCCAAGCACCGGAACCGTGATTTCAGCATCCCGAACACACGCTCTGATTATTCTGGTTTGTGCATGTGCCTCGTTATGGCGTTCTTGCATGTGTGTGTGTGTGCATTTCTGATGGGAGTCATCATCCATGGCTCCAGTGCATAGCCAGCATCCCCCACGAGATGGCCTTGTGGGATGTCCCCCCTGACAAATACCTGGTACAGCTGTGAGGCATGCCAGATATGGGAGTCGTGGTAGCTTCCAGGGCTGCCAGCACACACATCCATGATAATGCCCTGGGCATTGCACACGACCTGGCAATTGATGGAATGGAATCCCTTGCGGTTTATGTAGCGTCTACCCTGCTCACCAGGTGGTGACTTTATCTGTATGTGCGTACAGTCTATCGCACCCAGTACCTCTGGGTATCGTGCCACACGGTGGAAGTGGTGCATATTGCTAGCCAGCTCCTTCTGAGATCTGGGGAAGTATATATGCTCATTGGCATGTGGTAACATGGCATCCAGGAACTGGTGTAGTACCCTGGATGCTGATGCCTGTGAGATGCCCATTATATCTCCAGTTGACCTTTGAAAGGTACCTGTGGCCAGTATTCGCAAGCTTACACATACCTTTGTGTCCACTGGGATGGGTTCCCCTCTGTTGTTTCTTGTTCTCAGGCATGGCTGGCACAGCTCCACTATTTGCTGTAACATGTCCATGTCCACCCTGTAACGCTCTACTATCTCCTGGTCATGTAGCCCCTGGTAGGTTACCCTTGGTCTGAACACTCTCCTTCTCCTTCTCCTCCGAGGCCTGCGGTGGTTGTCGGCATCCTCCTCCACAACACCGTCTGTCTCTAACACATGCTGATGGATCACAGCTACGGCAGCACCCAACATGTACATTTTAAAAGTTCCCCGTGTGTTTGCACCTTTGGTGCAGTGTTTGGGAATACACGGCTGTGTGTTGTGTGCAGTCACACTTTATACTTTTGTGCTGTGCACACCGATGATGTCATAGGGTGTGTTTGTACGGCCATATCTAAGGGTTATCTTCTGTGTTTTACCGATGGAACTACAACGGTGTTGCCTTTGGTGTTGCATTACTCTTGCCTGCCGTGGATTACCTTTTGACCTTCCCTTACTATTTCTGCACATTGCACCTACCATTTTCTGGCATGCATCCTGCAGAGCACTGTCATTTCTACTTTCATGGACATGGCATATCATGCGTTTTGTGTGCTACTGCCGTTGTGCTGCCTGTCTGCTTTGCTCTGCTGTGTCAGGTCTTCTATCTTTGCAGTCTGCTACCTCCCCTACTTTCTTTGCATTCATATGCCTCTTCTATCCCGTTTTGCAGGTTTCTGCATGCAGAGTTGTCAGCTGCCGCCGGTTGGCCTTCGTGGGTTGATTACTGTTGATTGCTCATTAGTACTCCAATTATACTTCTTCCGCATTTCCTTATATTCTTCACATCACCTTCCTGTTTCCGATATTGTTTGCGGGGCGTGCGTCACATGACTAGGTTCGGGGAACGTTGTCATCCTCGTACACATGCACTGTTGCGCGCATTGTGTGCTCTCAGCTAAACTATTACCCCACACCCCGGTCCTGCAGCTTTGGTTTGCGATGTACAGCCCAGGTTTGCTGTGCTCCAATGTGCTTACTGCTACGGTGGCACACCCCTCTGCAGATGTCATGTATTCCCTCTGAGTCACTCCTCGGTGTATTACCACTGCGCCGTTTGGTACAACCTTACTCCGGCGGGGGATTTGCAATTCAGTATTATCTGCCTCATTTGCATGGCATTGACTACTAATTCATAGTTACCACGCCGAAGACTGCCGCGAGTCCTTGGCAACCCTTGCACCGTGGTTGTGGCGTTCCATGCATACCATGGTGTATTATGCTATGGACCTGATGTCTACTACGATGCTGTTTTATAACATTGTTATATTATTTCATTTAGTTGCACCTTCTGCTCACATGTCCTGCGGTTCTGATGTGAGTTACTGTGGACATGCCATTTAAGTTGTTATTTACGTGTTGTGCATGTTTTCTTTAGCCATTGTCTGTGTATTTCGCCATTGGCATATGTTAACAGTGTGATACTTGGGGCTGACACTCTTCCATTACTCCGATGTTATGTTTGGGGAAATGTAAACCGTTTTTTTTGGTTTACATTGCCGTGGGCTTATGCTACGCCTGCACCACTTCGTGAATCGCTATATGCCTTCATTTGCATGGTGGCACACTGCACATGGGGTGTTTAGCATACCTACGCCGGGGACTGCGCAGATCTGGCGCGCGCCGGTAGTGCACGTGGAATTGGTTCATACCTGAATCGCTTGGTGGCCATATTTGGCATTGTAACGCCTACGCTATGCACCTGGTGCAAGGTTCATGAATCCCGGGGCCTGTCTTGACGCCTGTCTTGGAGCACATAAAATAAGATGAATGTTGTTACTATTGGCACAGTGCCAGTCTGTGGCACAGACCACATAACCTGCTGAAGTAAAACATATCAGCAAGAGGGCTGTTATTTGTGTATAAAAGTAAAGAGAGTAGATAAATGTAGGCAAGTTAGATAAAATATTAAAAACAAACAATTTCAAGGTAGAAGACTGAGCTGAAATTTCTGATGTCACCAACAACAGAAATTTAAAACACACAATTGTAAACTGATTCCATGTGATACACAACAGATATATAATTATTGCCAAGTGTGAGTTGAACAGTGAGGACAGTGTATCTAGAAAAGGTGAATATATATGTTCATAAATCAGTCAGGCATTATGTGTTCAGTCATATGCTTTAGAGCTCTCCTCTCATACACGTCTCACCATTTTCTCCTGATAAAAGCTAAGGTCATACATACATATGAGTATCTATAAAGCAGTGCAGATCAGGCTGGCACTGAGATTTGTAGTGAGAGTAGGAAACAGGTTGAGGAGACCCTGGAGAGGTGGAGATATGCTCTAGAGAGGAGAGGAATGAAGGTCAGTAGGACTAAGGCAGAATATATGTATGTGAATGAGGGGGAGGACAGAGGAATTGTGAGGATGCAGGGAGTAGAGTTGGTGAAGGTGGATGAGTTTGAATTGTTGGGTTCAACAGTTCAGAGTAATAGTGAATGTGGAGGAGAGGTGAAGGAGAGAGTGCCGGCAGGGTGGAATGGGTGGGGAAGAGTGTCAGGAGTGATTTGTGACAGATGAGTACCAGTAAGAGTGAAAGGGAAGGCCTACAAGATGGTAGTGAGACCAGCTGTGTTACATGGGATGGAGATGTTGGCACTGATGAAAAGATAGGAATCAGAGCTGGAGGTGGGAGAGTTAAAAATGTTAAGATTTGCATTGGGTGTGATCATGATGGACAGGATTAGAAATTAGTATATTAGAGGGTCAGCTCATTTTGGACTGTTGCAGACAAAGTCAGACAGGTGTGACTGCATTGGTTTGTACATGTGTTGAGGAGGGATGCTGGGTATTTTGGGAGAAGGATGCTAAGGATGGAGCTGCCAGGTAACAGAAAAACAGGAAGGCCTAAGATAAGGTTCATGGATATGGTGAAAGAGGATATGCAGGAGGTTAATGTGACACAGACAGATAAAGAGAACAGGAAGAAATGGAAACAGATGATTTGCTGTGGTGACACCTAATGGGAGCAGCCAAAAGAAAAAGAAGAAAAAGATCAGGCTGGCATGCTCATCATCTGACAGCAATGAACTTGCGACAAGGAACAATACAGAACTGCCAAATTAAACTAAGCAATGAGGGTCTGCAGGAAGTTGGACATGACACCATGGTACTCATAGGTAAGTACCAGCTTAAAGGCATCACTGGACTTGGCTGACTGGACATGGACAAACAAGTAGTCACTATTTACTTCTGCTTTGGTACATTGAAAGCATAATGCCCCTATCTTTTAGTCTGCACAGTTAATTTACAAGTTATGTGGCACTTAAAATAGCAGTAATAAATTGTTCTTCAAGAATAGCATAGACTGTGCTAGCAATGTAGCCAAATGCATATAATTACATCGTCTTTGCACATGACTTATCAATTGATGACTGTAATAAACCTAACATATTCAGTGATGTGTTATAAAACCCCTTGTTCAATGTTGATGGGAGATACAAGCATCATATACCTCATGCACGTAAGAATTTTAATTTCAAATGTACTGATGTTAGGGCAGCCTATTTCGGGAACTGTAGAAGGCATAAAACCTCCTTAGCACCTGCTGAAGCTCTTCTTTAATAGAGTGTTACATGGGCATAGGGGTAAGTGCAGGTTAAGCACAAGCACTGGTGGAGATTGTTGAGTCAAGGAAGTTGTACTGGTTCTCCTCTTCATATCATTTTCAGTGTAAGTTGCAACAAGCTCATCTTGCAATAATTTAGAAGGAGTTTTGACATTAAATAGTAGCTATTTTGTGCCTAAATTAATGTGATGATTTATCCAGAAATTAAATGAGATATTTCACATTTTGAAAACTAAATCCAATCAGCTAAGGATACTGCATTACAATTTTCTATGTAATATTTTAAATTATTTTAAGCAAGTTATGACCTTTCCAGTCAGGATCTTTTCTATAATTGCACAGCAAATTAATGCTTTTCATAATAATTGGCAAAATGCAGAAATTATGTCAACAGAACATGCTCATTCTGTAGCACGTCAGTTTAGCAACTTGTTACTATTTTCTGTTTCACTCAGATGTACATGCTACACAGAAAGATACAAGTAATGTAGTTAATCAATGTTAACACCATACATCAACTTTTTACTTAAATATTTCTTATTCTCAAACATTTAAGATTTAGGTCTGATGTGCTAAAAGGAATGTTGCTTGATGTTAAAATTGAGCTTTCTTTTGCTGATACCCTTTAGAGATATTACATACGCCCAAATATATTTAACTGTACACCTTTCATAAGACAGTTTAAAAATAACCAATATTTCATAGTGCAGTAGTTACAAAAGTGTAGACTGCTGATGTGCCATTTCAGTAAGGTATTTAGAATGCTAGGATCACAGGAAGGCCCATGTTGATTTCATTTCCAATTCTGAAATATTCCAGTATCTTCTAATGTAATGTACCCACTGTCTTTTCTTTGATCTAGAGACTAAAACAAAGCAAAATGATCTGTTACATGCAATACTTGTGTTTCAGATACTGCATGGACATACAAATTGTCACATTATAATGTTTTCTATGTATCTCTTATCCATCGTAAAAGTACAATATTTGCAATTAATGATGTCCTCATTCTGAATCATGTGTACTGTAAATCTTCAACAATGTTATTTATTTACCATCAGTTAGGGATCTAGCATTCTCAATTACTGCCATAATTTGGTTTTCCTTCTGCTTTGTAGTTGCTAACTCTCCTGTAAAATGTGAAAATATTAACTTTCATACTATTATGTCCTTTCTATGACTTACAACTATGTAGTCTATCTACCACTGTATTATATATGGGTTTGAGTGTTAATGCACTACCTTCTAGAGGCTGCATGTCATGTGATCCACTAGTGTTAGGCTAGTCATTCACCTATACTGTGCTAGATTATTTATCGCTTTTCAGAACATACACATAAATATCACATAGCATCAGATGTGAAGAAATATAATATCAGAGGTGGAACTGATGTATTATGACCCTAGAAAAAATTTTCCATTTATTCACCATATATTCTTTAAAAGGGCACAGGATCCTATATAGATTAAAAATGCTTATGCTGCGGAGTTGAAGAACAAACCTGAAGAATAGAGTCAAAGACAATGCATTCGATGAGAAATACAGTTTCCTTGAAGGAAATAGCTTATGACATAAGAAATGACGTAGCATGAATCTGGGTATTAAGGCAAGCAGATGTGATCATATAAAAAGCTGGGGATGTATGCAGCGATAATAAAATTACTAGCAAGCAGTTGAAAGTGTTAACTGAAGAAATTTTGTGTAAAATGAAATGACTTAAAAAGTCAAAAACTGGAAATAAAGTGAGAATCTTCTGCAACAATAAAGAATGTGAAAAAGGGAGGAATTTAATATTGAAGTATGAAAGTTAAGGAGATAAAATTATAATGAAAGCCTTGCTTAATGTTTACAGCTATCAGGACAGGAGGAAACATTGCTGTTTACAATTTCTCTCAGAAACATACATTTCTGAAATGTGTAAAAGGAGAATAAATGGATTTATAAGTAGTCAAATATTGCTGAAGGGAAATATGTGAACGAGTTGTTTGCTAATGCTATAGAAGTGAAAAGAGATGATGCATCAAAGTATGAAAGTGTCTCTGAAGTGTCACTATAAGAAAGCAAGTAATATTGTTGGAAATACATAACTTTACAAGTAAAATGTTGAATTTCAACTAAACACAGAATCAGAATACAATATTTGACTAAATTTCAGTTTTGAAGCACTGGGTTTAGTTAAACTGAAAACAGAACTGTGTGCATAATTGTTAACATTTTCTGGCTAGAGGGAGTGAGCTTTGTATCAAAAGCTACTGAATTAGTTATATAAAAATAAGTGCAGTATCATCCTTCAAATCATAGCACTTAATTAAATTCTAATATATTAGGTTGCTTGACTTATGAGAAGGCAGGAATGGAAGATGGTGTGAAACAAAGAAGTGAATGTGTAAATAAGCAGTCACAGAATTAACAGGAAGATACAGATTCTTTACGGGGACATAAAAATTACCTTTCATGACTGCCATGATTTATTTACAGGCTTAGGAAGTTTGCCAAGAGAATATCACAAACAAACAAAACTGAGCTATGTCAGTGATGCATGCTACAAATAAAGTATCAGTAACTCTCACCTGTAAAACAGTTTATAAATTAAATTGAATGGCAAGATTAGTTGCCATTAATAAACAACTGCATCTGGCACAATGTGTGAATATTTTGGTCACTGCTGTAAATAAAAAAGACTAAATTCACATTAATGTTAATCTACAACATCAGAATAAATTTATTAAAATATAGCATTCCCTATTTTCTATGGGAGATAGAAAAGACAGTCCAAGCTAAGAAGGAATGCTGTCTGGTTAATAAAGAGGCTAACAAAGTACTTGCAATAGCAAAGAACAAGATATCACAGGCACTCAACCAGCTTCCAGAGTGTGACTCAGCAGATGGTGCAAAGAAATCATTTCAGGTTGCAAGGTACAGAAAGAAAGATAAAGAAGTTATTCATCGGTCACTCTTCATAAGCTTCCATTGAGAACCTGCTCACCAGTCCATGGGAAATCAAAGGAAGATGAAAGGAGTACTTCCAACAGCTTCTGAATAAAGAAAGCCCCGCAAATGCTTACTGCCCCAGACACAGCCAAAGAGGAAAAAGGAAGAACACACCATAGAAGGAAGAACACACCACAGAAGTAAGAACAGCACCAAGGAAAATTAAATTAGTAAAATCAGGAAGCTCAGATGAGGTCATGGCAGATATGATGAAGATATCTGTTGAAGTTATGGAAGAAAATAAACACTCTAGTGCCAGGGTATAAAGGGGACATTCACAACTGTAGGCAGTATGGAGGTATCAAACTCCTGCCATGCTGCATGAAAGTGCTTGGAAGGATTATTTATAAATAATATCCAGGGCAGTAGAAAGTAAGATGGGAGTAATGCAGTCCAGATTCAGATCAGGATACAGAATAACCACCCTGATGTTTGCAGTGAGACAAACAGTTGAGAAAAAACTTGAGATGAAGAAAGAGCAACTTTCATGGACTGAGGTTCCACACTATCTAGTCCTATCCCAGTTTGTCACACCACACAATCTCATCTAGATTCTGACTCACTGTCCTAGCCTAGCTAACATCCTTCAACCATACACTCCTAATAGAGCTATTTTGTTCCACTGATAATGTGCTCTTTAGATATCCACATCTAATAATCATATTGGTGACTGTCTTTACTCTTCACATATCACTAGACAATGGAACACCTTGTCACTTGAAATTAAACAACATAACAAAAGAAAGACTTTGGGGACCAACTCAGAGAATACTTCAGAAATAATTGGCTATATCCCTGCAATTTCTCTGACTAACGTGACTTCCTCCTATAATTGCACTCTACTTCCTAACCTCCTCTCCTTTTTATTTTTAATGCAAATTAGCTTACCCCTTAGGACACCTAATTTACCTTCCATATTATTCGCATCCTACACCTGACTGTGACTCCATAGCTACTAACTTCCTGTCATTATTACTAGTCTCACACCTATATCTACTTGGTAGACATTCTTATCAACTGGCACCAAGATCACTGTCTGTTAATGTTCCATACCAAAAAAAGAAGTTAAATCTTACCATAATGTTCCATCTGTGATGTTCATCTTCTTTCATTCACCACCAATGGATTCGGTTACAAGCCCTCAGAACTGAGTCGGCCTAGTACCAAGCACGCACCAGCCAGAAAAACTCTTGCGCTAAGCTCCTTCCCAAAATGCCCTTCTCCCTGTTACCTCAGATCGAGTTTGCCCATGTTATACAAGTAAAGCAGAGGCCATTTCTGCTCAAATGCCCTAAGACACCACTTGGACCCAAAGTATTTGCCAGGAGACTTTGGCGGGGGAAGTAGGGTGGGAAGTGATGAATGAAAGAAGATGAACAACACAGATGGAATGTTATGGTAAGACATAACTTCTTTATCTGATGTTGTTAATCTTCTTTCCATTCACTACCAATGGGACAGAATCCCCAGCTACCTTATCATCCTTTGGGCGGCCCTTATGGAAGAACATTCCTGAGTACCATTGAGCCAAAGGCAACTCTCCCTCTGGAGACCAAATCCAATTTGTAATGATTGATAAAAGTGTGGGGTTTAGCCCAAGTGGCTGCTGCGCAAATGTTATTCATAGAAGCCCTGGAATGGAAGGCTATGGAAGTTGCCATAGATCTAGTGGAATGGGCTTTAATATTCTGTGGCACAGGTTCTTTTGCAAATGAATAAGTGAAATGTATGCAGTCCCTTAGCCATTTCAATAGAGTGACCTTGGAGACAGAGTTTGCCATTCTAGGCCCAGAAAAGGAAATGAACAGTTGGTCAGTCTTACATATTGTTTTGGTCCTGTCTAAATGGAATCACAATTACCTGTGTACATCCAAGGAATGTAGGCAGTATTCTCCTTTATTAGAAAAGTTTGGGAAAAATGCTGGAAGATCAATAGACTGATGGAAAAATCAGAAACAACTTTGGGGAGAAAGGATGAGTTTGTCTGGAGTGATAATCTATCCTTGTGAAAAATTAGGTAGGGTCTTTTGGTGAACAATGCCTGCAACTCTAAAATTCATCTGGCTGACATGATGACTACCAAGAGGAGATATTTCTGTGACAAGAGTTTGAGGTCACAATTCATTGCGGGTTTAAAGGGAGGTTGAGTCAAAGACTGGAGAACTAGCGTAAGGTTCCATGGCTCTATAGGTTGTCTGACTGGAGGCCTAATGTGAGAAACTCCCTTGAGAAAATTTTTATATAAACACAGTGATATGAGCGGAGTACCATCCAGCCCATTATGATAATTTGAAATTGCCGCCAGATGTACTCGTATGGTAGAGGCTGTGGCTCCATCTTCAAAAAACTTAGACAGATATTGCAAGACCGCTGGGGCTGGAGCTGAATATGGATCTAGCATCCTTTTCTTTGACCAAATAGAGAACCTTTTCCATTTGTCCTAGTATATTCTTCTGGTGTATGGTTTATGAGAAGCCAGAATGATATCACGAACAGGAGAGGGGAGGTCATCCTGCCTGGCAACTAGCGGAAGTGAAGAAACCAAGCTGTCAGCTTGAGACTAGATAGATTCGGGTGAGTCAACCCTTGGGGGTGAGAGATCAGATCTGGAATAGGGTCCAGAATCCACGTTGGGTACAACAGATGAGGCTGAAGGAAGGGGAACCAAACTCGTGGAGGCCAAAATGGGCTACGAGGATCACTTTGCATTTCAACTAAATGGCTTTCTTTATGAATTGTGAATCAGAGGAAAGAGACAAAAGTGTAAATCTAACTGTAAAAGTGAAGATCAATGAGTATATATCACTAACAATAAGAGACTAGACCAATTTTCTCACAAAATATCAAAACGTTTCCACTTACCTGAGAGCTTGGCTGAAAAACAGCTTTACAATTATGTGGCAAATGAGATCTGAGGTAACAGTGAAAAGGGCATTGTGGGTAGGAGCTTAGCTCAAGAGTTTTTTTTGGCTGTCGTGAGCTTGGTACTGGGTCAAACCCATCGGTGATTAATGGAAAGAAGATTAACAACATCAGATTAACCATTTGCCTTAGGAACATAGGATTATAGGAGGTTACTAGGCTAATGACCATAGGGCCCTTACAAGCATAGCCAAGTTTTACCCTTACTTTCACGATCAGTACCTATCACCCCTGTCCAAGAGGGACATTGATGGAACCCCTGAGGTAAAATTACGATTACCTATCCAATCATCCAGATTGCATTTTAAGAGGGCCAATAAGGTACTCTGCTTGACATGAAGCAGGAATCTGTTCCAAAGGTGTGGTAACCTCTGGGAGACAAATATGTCCCTCCAGCAGGTTCTATTAATGTCAAATACCAGATTAAGGCCATTAGTTTGAATATCCTGTGCACCATTTGACTTATGGATATGCAGCATTTGCAATAAAGCAAGGTCAAACATTGCCTTATATGCAAGGCAGAGAACACGTCTGAGCAGTCTGTACAAAAAAAAAAAAATAGTGACAGTGATTTCAGATGGTCCTCATAGGACAGATGCTGAAGACCTTGAGTTTTCCTTGGGAGGAACCTTTGTGGTCTCTCCAATTGATGGAGGTGCTTGGAAAGCTACATACCAAAAGGGGCATTGTACTCAGTTATTGGTCTAGTGATGGAACAGTACAGGGAGGTTATAACGTCTTTTTTTTCTGGAGGCAATGCCCTTACTTATGAAATGAGCAATATAGAATGGCCGCCTTACCACTTTAGAGGCATGGTGATCAAAGGTAAGGTTGCTGTCAACCTGTGTGCCTAGGTCTCTCACCACTGAGTGCGTACTTAGGGTCTTGCACTTTTATGGGTCTGATGCTGTCCTAACTATTCTATTCTCACTGTTTCAACAATACATTATAAAGTTAATTTGTCAGAGACTGGAATAATGGACCTACCACTACAACATTGTTTTTTTTAATTTCAATATTTATTCACACTTACATTTGGCAATTCCTCCATCTGCTGCTGTTCATGTGTGACATTCTATATGCTAGTTATACGACTTTACTTTTATTTGATCTTTGAATTGCTTTGTGAAACTTTTTTGGAAATTTTCTCCTTGTGCCTCTGCTCAAAAGGAGTAACTTTACTTACCCAGTTAGACAAACCTGGTAAAGAAATGCCAGTGAATAAATACAGAAGTAAAGGACTAATGCAGTATTCCTAGACTTTGAGAAAGCATATGGCAGGGTTCCAAGAAATCTGATTTTGACTGCCCTGCAATAGTCTGATGTTCCAGAAAAACTGTCAGAATTAGGGCAAGCTACACAAGAGGTCGCTGTAAGATGTAAGATTGCAGGGTTCTGATCTAGCGATGACTGTATCATATGCATATAGTACAATAAGATAAGTTAGGAGGTCAGAGAGGAGTTTGTTAATACATAATGAGTGAAATCCAGAGAAAGAATGGACCATGTGGCATGCTTTTGTTAATGAGGACTACACTGGAGGAGGTTGGGTCCAGATGTACTATAAAAGGTCTCTTGGGTAGGAAGTTGTGAAACAATTTTGCTACTTCATGACTTACACACACACTGAATAGGGAGTGTCTACTAACAGGGAATAGTTTACAGTATGAAAAGATGAAAACTGATCCGATGATGTTTCACTTTTTCAAATTTTGGAGGATGTCATCAGTCAAAGTGTAAACTGGAGAATTTTAGGATAGGTCTTACTTTTGCTTTTTTCCATTTTCATGGTATGTTACCTTTCATAAGTCTAGTACTGTAGAGATGTTTTGAAAGGATGAGAATACAGTCTTTAAAATGCAAGCTAAGGATTAAGGCCATCATTCCTTGGGGCACATACAAATATTTCAGGCATGGGCAATAATGGCCTTCACGATTGCTGATATACTAAAACAACCTTTCCCACAATGTGTCCAAGTTGTTTTTAAGAATAAACTAGAGCTTGCTTTAATATAATATAGTAGTCTATTCTATGCATCAGATACTTCTGCATAGACCTCTTTACCATAGCTTTCATTCGTATATAATCTCTTACACAGGTTGTCTGATAATTCCCTTCTGCTCATTGATAACCCCGCACATTGTCAGAGGTTGTTGTGAATAATTGATCTATACAGCGGAAAAGTCTCCTTTCAAATATCTATATGAGACACTGTTCAGATATTTTAATAACAAATAAATTAAACTTTCACTTCCATGGATGCCCTTGGTATATACCTGTTGTACATTTCCTAATATACTCATGCTAGTTTTCTTATAAGGGTTTCATATCATTATTTTGTACTCTACTTTGGGTCTGATGTAACTTACGATGTTTTTATCATTTCTGATTTCCTAGATTTTATAAATCTTTTTATACAGAATAACTATCATTAACCAAATGGTTGGTATGACCAGAAAAACTCAAAACTTGATCTACCCATATATCTAGGTCCTTAAATTAATTTATGGTTTCAATGGCTGTGTGCTGCATTAGATATGTACCCTTCAGTCTGTCTGCCAAATCTCATACGCTTTTTGTTGATGCATTCATCAACATATTATTCTCCTGTGCACAAATGGCCAATTTAGTTAAGTTCTTTTGCAGACATGCCCTGTCTATAGCATATGCAATCAGTTTAACCCTTTTCAAGTAATTTGCATACACACTATGGAACATCTCAGATGAAAAAATAGATTTGAAAGATACAACCAAAGTACATATGGGCCTAGGATAGAGACTATGGGACAACCTGACTGAAGCCTAGAATTTCACCAGTCCAATTGATCTATACTTGTGATATACAACTTGTAAGCCATATACCTATTCGTCTTATCAAGATTACATTAATACCTAGTTTCTCTAATGTATTGATAAGCATTTTTGTAGGTCTCTATCAAAGGCTAAAGATAATTTTATTTAAATTATCCCACAGCACACTTTTTTCATTTGTAGCTGTTAGCATATTATTGTAGAACATCATGTTACAGATAGTTATTGATGTATTCATAGGTTCATGGGTGTTAACTAGGCTAACAACCGCAAGGGCCTTTTTAAGCCTAGGCATGCATCTCAAATCTCTGACAAGTTCTGCTACCCTTGATAAGTGTAAGCATGGGCCTTGGAGATGAACCATTTACAGGTTACCTGTGCCCATTAGAGACATAGGTGCCAAACCAGGGATGAATTTCTGGTTTCCCATCCAACTGTCCAAGTTGTACTTGAATTGGGTTACAGAGAAACTCTGCTTTACATGGATGGGGAGCCTGTTCCATAGACGGCATAGTCTGTGGTATACATACCTATCGCTTCAGCAGATTCTATTTATATCACAGGCAAGGTTTAAGTCTTTAGAATGGGTAATTATGGTGCTGTTTGTTTTGTGGATATGCAAGAGGTCCATCAGAGTGGGGTCTGACAATGCCTTGCATGCCAGGCATTGATCTCCCCTCAAAAGCATGTAGGAGACAGAATACAGAGATAGGGCCATGAGGTGGTCTGCATAGGACATACTACTTATGCCTTGTATTCTTTTAGTGAGGAACTTCTGTCAACATTCCAGTTGTTGGATATGCCTGGTCAGGTACATACCAAAGGGAGCACTGTACTCAAATGATAAGTCTGATGAATGCCGAATACAAGGGAACAATGACTTCCTTGTACTTGGATATCATACCTTTGTTTATAAGTTGCATAACATAGAATGATTTCCTCACGACTGTAGACATGTGATGATCAAAGGCTAGATTACTATCTATGTGAGTCCCTAAGTCTCTGACTACTGGGTCAACTCTAATGGGTGTGTTGTCAATATGATAGTTACCAGCGATGGATGACATCCCAAAGGGTACTATTATGCATTTCTTGGCATTTAGTTGTAGTCCATGTTTCTGACACCAGTTGTTTGTCTGTCAGCCCTTCCTGCAGAACATTTGTATCAGTGTGAGATTCAATGACAGCTTCTAATTTGCAATCATCTACAAATTTAGTCAGCCAGAGACCACTGACATTGGCCTTGACTTCTAAGAAGTAAATGCCAAAAAGAAGCAGTCCAAGGACTGATCCCTGAGGGAGTCCACTTGTGACTAGCCAATTTGTAGAGGTGGACTCCCCAGTTCTAACTTCCTGGGTCCTGTCTGTGAGCCAGTTGGCTATCCACTGGGTGACATATGGGTTTGTACCTAACCTCTTGAGTTTGTCAATGATGTCTGAGTAGGGTATTGTGTCAAATGCCTTTGCCAGGTTAAGGAAGGCAGTGTGAAAATGTTTCCCCCATCCATTGCTTTGGTGGTCTTATCAAAGAAGAAATGCTCTGCACAGATAAATCAAAATATTCTATCTTTGAGCTATTAAATTTCTTCCCCGGATTCATGAAGCTTGCGTCAGGCGCAGGCATTGCATATGCGGGAACACACCAAATATGTCCGCTAAGTGATTCCGGTACAAACCAATTCCACGTGCACTACCAGCGTGTGCCAGATTTGTGCAGCCCTCGGCATAGGTATGCTAATCACCCCATGCGCAGTGTCGCACCATGCAAATGAAGGCATACAGCAATTCACGAAGTGGTGCAGCCATAGCATAAAGCCCATGGAAATGTAAACCAAAAAACACAGTTTACATTTTCCCAAACAGAGCATCGGAGCTATGGAAGCAGACCAGACTCATGTATTACAAAGTTAACATATGCCAATGGCTAAATACACAGCCAATGGCACAAGAAAAGATGCACAACACCTTAAAAACAACATTTAATGTCATGTCCACAGTAACGCACAGTACAACCGCAGGGCATGTGTGCGCAAACAGGAATACAAAGAAAATATATACAAATGTCATAAAATTGCAATGCAAGACAAATCAGGATTTCACCATAATACGCAATGGTAGGCATGGTACACCACAAGCAAGGCGCAAGGGTTGCCAAGGGCCTGCGACATTGTTTGGTGCGGTAACTAAGAATTAGTAGTCAATGCCATGCAAATGAGGCAGGTAATTCTGAATCGCAAATGTCCCACCAGATGAAGGATGTACCAGATGGTGCAGCACTATAACACTGATGTGTGTCTCAGAGGTGATACATGACATCAGCAGAGGGGTGTATCACCATAGCTGTAAGCACATTGGAGCAATGCAAATCTGGCCTGGCCATTGCTAAGCAAAGCTGCAGGACAGGGGTGGGAAGGAGGGTCTAGGATCGTTCAGCTGAGAGCACAAATGGTGCCCAAAAGTGCATGTGCATGGGGATGAAACGTGCTCGAAATCCGGTATGTGGATGCACGCGCCGCGAACAATAGCACAAACAGGAAGGTCAGGTGAAGAAAAGAAGGAAATGCAGAAGTAGGGTAATTGGTGTACTACTGAGCAATTAACATCAATCAACTCACGGCGGCCAATCGACAGCAGTAGACAAGCCTCCATGCAGAAACCTGCAAAACAGGATAGGGGAGGCATAGGATTGCAAAGAAAGGAGGGGAGGAATTGGAATGCAAAGATAGGAGAACTGTCATAGCAGAGCAAAGCAAACCCACAATAGATCGGCAATAGAACACATTACGCAAGATAAGCCAGGTCTAGGAAAGTACAAATGAAAGCAGGCTACATGATGCATGCCAGCAAATGGTAGGTGTAACGTGCACAAATGTAAAGGGAAGGGCAGGAGGTAATTTACGGCAGCCAAATGTAATGCAACACCAAAGGCAGCACAATAGTGGTTCTGGTAATAAAACACAGAAGATACCCTGTAGCCACGATCATACATACACACCCTATGACATCATCAGTGTTCACAGCAAAATAGTATAAAGTGTGAAAGCACCCAACACACACCTGTGTATTCCCAAACACTGCACCATAGGTGTAAACAGACGGGGAACTTTTAAAATGTACATATTGGGAGCTGCCATAGCTGTGATTCATCAGCATGTGTTACAGACTGATGGTGTTGTGGAGGATGATGCCGACAGCCAATGTAGGCCTCTGAGGAGGAGAAGAGTGTTCAGACCAAGGGGAACCTACCAGGGCCTACATGGTCTGGAGATAGTAGAGCATTACAGGGTGGACAGGGACATCTTACAGCAAATAGTAGAGCTGTGCTGGCCACGCCTGAGAACCAGAAACAACAGAGGGGAACCCATCCCAGTGGACACGAAGGTATGTGTAAGCTTGTGAATACTAGCCACAGGTACCTTTCAAAGGCCAACTGGAGATATAATGGGGATCTCACAGGCATCAGCATCCAGGGTATTACACCAGTTCCTGGATGCCATGTTACCACATGCCAATGAGCATATATACTTCCCCCGAACTCAGGAGGAGTTGGCCAGCAATATGCGTCACTTCCACCATGTGGCAAACTACCCGGAGGTACTGGGTGTGATAGACTGCACGCACATACATATCAAGTCACCACCCGGTGAGCATGGTAGGCACTACATAAAATGTAAGGGATTCCACTCTATCAACTGCCAGGTCATGAGCAATGCCCAGGGCATTATCATGGATATGTGTGCTGGCAGCCCTGGAAGCAACAATGAATCCCATATCTGGCATGCCTCACAGCTGTATCAAGTATTTGTCAGGGGGGGACATCCCACAAGTTCACCTTGTGGGGGATGCTGGCTATGCACTGGAGCCATGGATGATGACCCCCATTAGAAATGCACACACACCAATGCAAGAACGCCATAATGAGGCACATGCACAAACCAGAATCATCATAGAGCATGTGTTTGGGATGCTGAAATCACAGTTCCGGTGCTTGGACACATCTGGTGGAGCCTTGCAGTACTCTCCAGGCATGTGTACCCACATCTTCATAGTATGTGCCATGCCACATAATATGATCCTGCGGAAACAGCTGCAGCAGGGTCAAAATGGGGGAGGGCCTCACAGCCCACCGCAATTGCTAAGGCCAACACAGGCACAGAGGGATTCAGACCACGGACACACTGTGCCAGCCCCAGTAGGCAGACTGAAGCATGCCCAATATGCCTACGCCTTGGCAAAGAGGGAACGTATAGCACATACTCTGACAGTGTAGGCCCCCATGGACTGACACTACTCTCCACCTGCACACACAGTAAAATGGATGGCACACAAACATGACCACCTGTAAATTGTGATGTATAGGTGGACAACTGTGGAATCCTACATAGGCAGCCCTCAAACATTGTACATGCAACAGCCATTGGAACATGGAATGACAACACCTGAACAGTACATGCGCCTATCAGCATCTGTCGGTGCTGTGTGTATAGGTTCTCAGGTACATCGGTAGGTACATGCCCGATTGTCAGAGGCAAACCAAACGAGGCAAACAGTGTCTCCCGTCACTACAACATTGAGTAAGCAACTGTCGCTTACTGGAGCAGAGGCAATCACGGGAGCACATGTGTGTAAGCACTGTCCTGCACACACTCAGCACGGATTCCCCACTGTGTTAATGAGGGGCTCCACATAATGTAATCATGGATGTGTTAAGGCACGGGATGTACCCATGACAAGTATTCATCACCCCAGCATGCTGCACCTACGGTTGTATGAAGGTGTAGCACATTATTGGGTGTAGCTCATTGTGATATACATACCCAATGCTGGAGTACATCCATAAACATCACATGGACATACCATTAACTGGACTCCTCAATATGTAAACTAACTGAGTTATCCATGTGAGTGCAGTGTGGAGTAACTGCTGTAGTCTACTCCACATACAAAATGACATAATATGTGTACAACTCCCAGATGTCCAAGTGGTACATGCAGTGACCATCGTGCATGTTCCCAGTCCCATGTCCTGCAAGGGATGTAACATAATCCCGACGGCATGGGTAATACATTCCGGATGCAGGTCATCAGAATATGTGTAGCACACATTAGCAGGAATATGCGTTGCCCACTGCTGGTAAGCGATGTTTAAATACGACTATATGGATATGCGCGAAACAGGGCTATGCTTCACTGACCACTGCGCAGATCATGGTCAATGATGTACAGAGCAGGTGAAACCAGCATTAGTCACCCCTGACCAAATAGCACCTGCTCTGAAGGGTAAAACGACCACTGCCAGGAGTTGAACAGGCAATCATGTATACAATCACCCAACACTATTGCTAGCCAAGATGTACCTACGGTAGGGTTGTCACATTTCAAATGACCAATGTGGGACATATGCCAGATGTCTGCAGGCTGACACATACACCCGGCCAGTACGAAAACCAGAACATCAGTGTTTTGTCTAGATAAAAGCTTATTCTAGTAATGGTCGTAGTTATGTGTTCCATGTCCTGTAACATGTAGGTGGTTCAGATACAGAATAAGTGTTGTATGCAACTATTACATAAACTATAGGGAATATGTTTGTCCCAAAGTCGCAGGACATTTGCCATGTTCACAAATATTTTGCAGGACACAACTGCACAAAGAGGGAATGTCCCTAGCAAAGTGGGACAGGTGGTAATCCTAACCTATGGCAGGTGTGTAATGTGAGAGGTACAGACACAAATGTGCGGAGTCCAGGAAACACAGTATACACTGACAAACACACAATGAAAGGTGTAGCGTGCCTGTCACCACCCCTGTCAGAGCTATATATATATATATATATATATATATATATATATATATATATATATATATATATATATATATATATATATATATATACACACATATATAATACAGATAGAAAGGGCGACAGTGTGATATATGTCCAAAGTCCAAATGACAGGCGGGCCAAGCTCACAGGAGTCAAAAAGAAAAAGTAATCCACTCTTCTGTCCACTTAACGCAGGTTTAATAAAAAGTACTACAGCGTTTTCGCTTTAGTAGTAGTACTAAACAAGTACTGTAGTACTTTTTATTAAACCTGCGTTAAGTGGACAGAAGAGTAGATTACTTTTTCTTTTTGACTCCTGTGAGCTTGGCCCGCCTGTCATTTGGACTTTGCACTTGTTTGTCTATTTTTTGTGTTTCAAAAGTGTGATATATGTCGATATATAAGGAGTCACTGACATCTGCAAATACATAGATAGGTCACCGACATTCAAAACACCTTGGAGGTACAAATAAATAGGATATCGCCAACTATGGAACGTGTCACACACTGACACGCGTATCCACGAGGCTGAAAGACAGAAAGAACACAGTACTGGAACAGTAGAACTGCGAGCAATATTATGACGATAGGAAGGGACATGTAGTCACCGCTGCTGGTGGTGCGGTCCACGTAGGTACCGTGTACAACTGTGTTTGTGAGTGATGTAGCCTGTGTGTGTGTGCTGAGGGTGCCATGTGCATTTCCATGTGACTGTAATGTGTGTCTGTGTGTGTCTGCATCGTATGTCTGTAGGTGCCAACTCGGAGGTAGATCATTACAGTAGGTGCGGGTATAGCTAGCCGTAGGCATGTGGTAAACACCTGTCCCACATTGGAAGGGACAGCCCCTCCCTGGGCAGGTGTGTCCTGACATGAAACATTACAAAGGGCAACTGTCTGAGAGTTTAGGACATTAGTATGTCCCAAATATTATGCAATAGTTGCAGGAAATAGTCATGCCTGTATGTAAGAAACGGAAATGTTACATGCAATATGATAAGTAGGCAAAGTCCAATAACAATAGGTATGTAATGAGGATAAAAGTATGTGCTATCCTGTGTACTGACTGTGGCTATATGTCAGCCTGTAAACCCCACTGTGTGACCCGCAAGTGTCCAACTATGGCCATATGAAAAGGTGGCAACCCATGCCACAGAGGGTCTGTCACCAACACCACTGCAATGACTGCAAATACCTGGGACAGACATACACGGGATAGCTGTCATTTAGAAATATCCCTGCACATATCGCTGTACATCCGGTGGTATGGAAGTATCAACCTCACCTGCATACCATATAGAAACCAATTAACAATGTCCCAATGTAAAATCCCGTAACAGAAGTCTACTAAGTGAGAGCTCTTTAATTAGGGAAGGAGCCCACACACATATATATGGACTATGTAGAAATGCAAGCCCCACAAAACCATATATGCTAAGTACACCTGCCTACATCCCCCACACTGGAAACAATAGCAATACAGACCGTAATCACAGCACAAACATCCAGTTAGTCAATTACATCTGCTGAACCGTTAACATACCTTGTGAGAGACACATTTAAAGGCGTCAAGCAAAATTGTATCCGTTGTATAATGGAACAAACAGTGATGTTACAGGTGTTGTTTGCAATACTCCGTTATCAGACGGGTGCAATGACAGGTACAGTCACATGTAGAACCACATACTCAAGCTGTCACACACAATCCACAGGGGACATGACTCCAAACTACACTTGGCTCTACACATAGCAGTTGCAATTACACACAACAAAACACAATACAGGCTGTCTCCCCAAAGGTAGGGCAAATGGCCAACGCCCAAGTGGAGAATTCCGTTATACCCCACTGTTGCCATGTAATTGGCGAATGGAGTAGCTGCACGGCTGATGTGCATGTAATTAATCACACAGGAACACCAATTGGCGGCAGTAAACCACATGTTGCAGGTATCGACGTATCTAAGGATGACTTGCCAGATATGCAAACCATATGCTCATACTGTAAAACAGTTTAAAGAGTGATACAGAAAAGCGAGATAGACACAAAATACCGGAACGATATCAAGGTATGTAGAACACTCGGTGTGTAACTGTATGTATAGCATGTTCTGTATTAACTATGTCAGTGTATGTATAGCCTGGTTTGCTTTAATTAAAAGTGTCTGCAATGCATAAAGTGGGAAATGGTATTTATGTAGTGATGTCTTGCTGATCATATTAACGCTTGTAGAAGTTGTGCATCCAGCAGTGGGCCACAAGGTAAACAGCACAGACACTACAAGGGATGCAACATGAGGGCTTTAAACAGAACAATGCCATATGACCCGCCATCAGTGGCAAGGTATGTCCAACAAGTAAGTGCCATAGCAAGGGATAGTATATGTTGATATATTGTAACAGTATGCATGTGTATGGACATATAACGACAATGACATGTCTAAGGTGGTCCCGCTGTGAAAGTATGCTTTGCATTATGGGATGCCATGTAAAATATGTGTAATGTATAGTATAGTAGATTGATATGTCAGATATGCTACACAGGAGAACAGGCATATTATGCATACCAAAGGTATCGTATAGTGATGTGAGTAGCATTATTTAATTAATTTATAAACAGTTATGATGAAATAAATAATGTAATCCACTCTGTTCATTTGCAAAGGACGCAAACATTTCTCCCAGACTAGAATAGCAGAAGAGATGTGACAGACAAACAAGAACATGACTGGCATGTACAATAACATGATACATATGGCCTGTAGTCACGGCACATTGTAATAGCATGATAGCTAATCTAAATGAAAGGGCTACTCCAGTAACCATGCACAAAGGACATGTAATAGCTCCACAGGTTCATAGTGGGGTACCATTCAGTCTGGCAAGTCTATGTGTAACAATAACTACAGTGTTCACACCAGTGGCACCTCCCTAGGGTAGTGTCCTGTGAACGGAAGAGCCATGTGTAACCTGCACCTCTGCACTGTACAGCCACTGCAGTGATCCCTGGCGTACATGTGTCCCCCATCCACCAAGTGAGGTATTACATGAACAGTGCTACTGAGTGTCCCTGCGTGATGTACATAGGAATCTTGTTCCAAAGCATGGTGAGTGTCCAGTCTGGGAATGCAACACCCAAGCACATCCCACCTATTGTTGCATGTGTGCACATATCCATGAGCATGATGCTCACAGTGGCTATTGTTTATGTCGCGTATGTGGAGTATATCCATTAACATAGTTGCAGACATGGGCTCTGTCTTTGGAGCAGAGGTCACCCCTGAGTATGTAGTCCGCAAATGTGTACAGATGTGGTGTCTGTGCTTCAGCCACATACTTTAACTGTCGTAGCTCAATAAATGTCATGGTGTGTTAATGTTGTGTTATGTAAAGCTGTAGCTGTTGTGTAAGGTACACCCTAAGTGGGGTGTTGTACCCTTGAATGTGTGTATAAGTCCGGTGTTCAGAGGTACAATGGGTGTCTATGTACCAGCTACACACCCAGTACAGACAAGTGTGGATACGTAGAAGGATATCCACGCCACAGTGGCAATGTGGTAATCACAGGAATGTGTGTGACATACATGTGTAGTACAAACACGTACAATGCGACATGTATGTAGGGGACTAACACCTATGTGATAACCAGTAGGTGGATGGTGTACTGCAAAGGTGATGTTCATACACCTAGTGTCATGCAGGTTGAGGCCATGATGTTCATATCAGGTATCCATCACAGTGACACCCGTATGGATGGGGTCAGTATCAGCTGGTGGATTAACGACGGCACTTGGTATGCAGTGGTCTGTAAAGCTGGCAGGGAAGGTCCCTCTGTGGTAGCCTGTACCTCAGGGAAGCATATACCGAACATGAGGGCCCCATGACTGAGGACTGTGGTATGCCAAGTGTAACTGAAATGCAGTATGTGATATTGTATGCTACCCTCAGTGTGTGTATCCCATCCATTAGCCACTTTGCATAACATCCTGAGACATATGTTTTGATGTGCAGGTGGATGTGTATGTTGTCAATACCAGAATGGAGAATGGTGCTGAAAGGCAGTGAGAGGACAATGTAGGCTGGGTGGACCCCCGTGTCATCATCAACTACTCTGGTCACTGTATGAAAGGAGTTCACCAGGTGTAGAAGGCATGCTGTGGCCCCAACAAGACCAACCCTGGTGGCATCAAAGGACTGGAGCACAACAAAGTCTCAGGGAATGATGCCCATGATGATGTGCCCTATAGCAGTGCAGAACAGTCCAGTCAGGTGTGTAGGGCAATAGTCCCAGTCGTGCATTGTGGCACCACCTGTGTGGAGTGTAATTGTCGCTGTGTGCCAGTCAGGGGCCACAATGTCTGGTACAAGGCTATTACTGAATATGGTGTCCTAGTGGGGAGACATGTCATTCAGAGGTTTGTGGACATCACAGCCTGGGATTTTGTAGGGTGACAAGGGGCCAGTGTCCCAGGACATATAGAGTGCAGGTCAGTACTGTGTAGGTGTGACCACAGGGACACCGCAATGTTCCTGCAAGGAATGTGGCCCCATAGGTAGTGAGAGGGTGTAATGTTAGCATTGAAGCCATCAGACAGCATGTTACCAACATCACATGTTTGTCATGTTCCAGAGTGACAGTTGTATGTGTGAGCAGATGTGGGTATTGCCAATGACTACTGACATACCACCATAATGCCTTGTGGTACATCCCAGAATGTGTTGCAGTAATGTGTACGTAGCTAGTTATGGAGTATGTGATGAGGGATCCCGTGGCCCTACCGAGGCTGACCAGTGAGTTACCCCACCCATGGGTGTGTACACCACTGTGCAACAGCCCCCACCTGTTGTTGTAAAGTATGTCCATGGAACTGCACCCCCAGAGTGGTGTCTTATCTGGTGTGTACCACCATGGCTCTGTGTGGAATGGCATGATCCATTTTGTCATGTACGTGCTAATGAAGTGCACTGGGGTATGTCTCAACATTTGTATATGCATTATCCACCTGCACGTGTGTCATGACGTCAACTACCGCTGTCATAAGACATCTGTAGTAGGTGTTGTAGTACTCTTGTACTGTGTATGCTGTGAAGTGTGTGGTGCCGGTATGTGGCTAACAAGGGTGAGTAGCATATGTTCGGATTCCACCAATGAGGGAATAACCCCCAGGTGTGGAACAGCAGTCGCATGCTGGTAGTGTCCATGCCAAGGATACTGTTGGTCTTGGAGGTGGTGTGTATGGGTCGATCCTGCCGAGTGGAGGTTATGACTCACGGACAGTGTACGCCTAATGTGTCGGTACATGTGGGGCTATCACAGTTAAGTGTGGGTTACTGTCAGTCTCACATCAGTAGCAGCAGTCTGAGCCCAACTGTCCACTACACCATGAAATGAGGTCTGGTAACCGTGGGGTATGTTGAATCCGCAGCTTGTAACACTGTGTATAGCAGTTCCAGACACAGTTATTTGCACGTGGTGCACCTGTGATGCATTGTGCTAAGTAACCAGCCGGGATGAGTGTACAACATAGTGGAATATGGGGACACCTCAGCCGTGGGTGTGCCAGTCCAGGTACGTGCCTGAGAGGTACGGTCTGTCTATAACCAGTTATTGCAGGTGTGCTCTGCAGAGCCTAGAGGCAGGTCCCAGTCACTGCAGAGATATTGAAGTGGTACAGTATCAGGTGTGCCTTGCCTGCGTGCTTCACAGAGGATGATGTCAAGCATTGTGTTACATGACCACATGTTTCGCTAGCCAGTTCCTGTTCTGGTGGTGACTGTTATTGGACACTGTGCAAGACAGGCAGTATAAAAGCAGCAAGAGTCCAACATGTGATCCGTACTCCCAGGGCTGACAGGTGCAGGTCAACTGTGCCAGAGCATCATGTTGTTTGATCAGGTCAGTCAAAGTGGACAGGTACCAGACGCCTGTGGAATGACAGCAGAAGCATGGGCAACTGTTGGAGTGACTCAGTTGGTCGTTGTACAGTGGTAACAGGTCCGGATGACTGCAAAATGCTCCCCAGGGCTCGGACCACATCATCAGAGCTACAAGACTGGTGGGCTATTGCATGTCCCTGCACATGTAGTCTGTGCCCTGAGATACAACTTCAGTCGCACTAACATGGAAAATGACAGTCACATCGTACCTGCTGAGGTGTGGCATGGGTGCATAGGTTATGTTGCAGAACCAGTTACCCGACAGCAGGATGTAAGTGACTATCGCCTTGTGTAGCCTGCTGAGTGGAACAGCAGTGTGACCGCCAACAGAGTCACCTATGACAGGTGTGTTGTGTATGTTATGAAACCCTATTGGCTGTATGTGATGGGTACACGTGTCTGTGGGCTATAGGTTGGTGTGGTTGTTTTTGGTGATGTGGGCTGCTGTTGGTGCCTACACAGAGTATGGAGGGGTAATGCACAAGGTGTCCTCGTATGTGTGGCCTGTGGTGGGGATCATGTGAGACTATGTGATGAGTGGGGTGTGTTGCAAATGTTACACATCCCCACATAACTGTCAGGTGCAGTTAGAGTTGGTGACAGTATAACCTCCAGCAGGGCTACATATGTGCATCCCCCACAGGCTGTACTGTTGTATGTTGGGAGGTGTGCATTGACTGTGTACATGAGAATAGCTCTATTGCCACATGTACAACATAGTCATCATATAGACAGGCAATAGCACTGGTACGTGCCAGTTGGACATGCCTGTATATAACTGGTACGTGCCAGGTGAACATGCCGTATAAACCACCATGTCTCACGAGATATGTGAGTGATGTGTGTACGACAGCTGTTGTACTGTAAGCAAGCTGGAAATGTATGGACAGACAGTGTACTTGTGAGGACTGGTGTGGAATGGGTGCTATACTAAGGCAGTAGCTCATAACGTGTCATGAAGCTCTGAACAAGTGCTGAGCATGAACATACAATACAGATAGGGTGTTGGATAATATCAACCCACAAGTGTTGACGACAGTCATGATTGGTGGCACCGCATCAGAACACTGCCGGGTATGGTCTGCAAGTCCATGAACCATTATCAATGTAGATGTTAGCAGTACAGATGTACAAGACAGTATGGATGTTTGACTACAAATGTCTGTGTATGTCACAGGAGTGTTCTACCATTGGCCTGTTGACAGACTCACAACTAGTAAAGGTGCTACAGTGACATGTGCATATCACACTAGTGTCAGCTACAGTAAACCAGGCTTAATGTGTTGTACCCCACCCTCATTGTAGCCCATACCACACAGCCAAATGTCAGCCATCTGTGTATGTGAGGATGTGAATGGCCATGACCTATGGGCTGTAGTTGTCAGAGTGTTGTGAACAACATACAGAATGGGCTGTGTGTGTGAGGTGTGTGACATATGTGCACATTCTGGTGGATGATATCAGCAATGTCACCGCTAGGGGAATATCCCTGTACCCATTAAGTACCACCTAGGCTGTGGTCAACATTATGGACACTGTGTTAGGGATGATGTTGTGGAGTACACCTCCCTGAGTTGGAGACGTCTCCATGGCCCTTTAGGTAGTCATCCGAGGTACCCATGTCATGACAGGGTGGCATCCATGCGCACGGAGATCATTGGACAGGCATACACAGCACCCGTGTGACCAATATTGGAACACATATCACCTTCCAGTGGTAGGGGCCATGTGTGGATGGCCGATACCAGCCTTCACAATACTCACCTCCAGTATGCAGCATGCTATCCACCTTGCATACAGACATATGCCACACTATGCTGTTGGACATGCTACATGTCCATAGCCTGATCTGAAAGACATACGTCATGGACAACCACTGTCCTACGACTAGGATGACCACATGCTGGACAGATCCCTGTGCCATACCTGTGACATACCATGCAGCCCTGTCCACATAGCTGCGCATATCATCCCTGTCATACATGGTGTGATGGCCGTATGGTAGATGTAGTATCAACTGTCTGGATCAGTAATGTGTCACTGATGCCCCTTGCGGTGGTGTAATGGGTATCAGATAAAGCTAGTAAACTCTGCCCGTACATGTTATAGCCGATAACCTTACCTGCAAATGACAAAAGACTAGCCATTGTCCCATGTCTATCACATGTGTAACACAGGCAATCCGTGGCAGGATGTTGAACAGCTGTACAGTGCAGTGTAGATGTCTATGGCAAAACAGATGCATGTACAGGTTTCCATGCGTACTTGTGCATTGTCACTGCCCAAGTCCATTAAGGCTGTGCCTGTGTTGATACGTGACATATACACAGCATCAAGGTCAACAGCATTACCGTGGACACATCTAGGCATGTGCAGATAGGTAAGAACACCAGTGCAGGCAAACAGACATGCCCACATGAAGACAGCAGTCACATGCAGTATGAACACTGTAATGAGGTGACACACATATATGGAGATGATATCCAATGCATAATGGGTGTTACATGTGAGACACATACATGCCAGTCATGTCAGTGTCATGATGATTTGCAAAGATAACTGTGCAGATGTACTAGAAATGTATGTGCAGCAGTATCACTGTACATGTCTGAAAATGTGACCTGTCACCTTCAGCATGTCTTACAGATAATGCCTCGTACATGCCTACCAGCATACAGCCAACAGGAGGATGATGTCCTAATCCCGTACCTCCATGAGAACCACAAAGTGTTATTTAGCCATGTGCCACAGCACGCACAGCAGCGGAATGACCTGTGGCAGGATCTTTGCAGGAGGGTCAACGAAGTGGGTGGCCACAACCGCACCTACCAGCAGGTGCGCTGACATTGCACGGACTTGATACGTCATGCAAAACAGCGTGCCACTGCAGTCACCAGGGAACAAGGTAGAACAGGTGGTGGGCCACCAACCCAGCCTCCACTCACACACACAGAGGAGCTACTGGCCAGTCTGGGGACACCCTCGGAACAGCTCCCACAAACACTAGCTGCCATCGTGGAGGTGGGTGTCTCCCAACCAATGAGCCTGGAGTTGTCTGGTAAGTCAGTACTGAACATATGGCCAGTATATCCCATGTACATGCATGTGTCAATGTACATCATGTAATGTAACAACATATGCAAAGTATGTGGACACACATGCTGCATACTACAGTATGCTACCCTGTGTATGCACCATACTTCTGAACTGTACAGGTATTTGCAGAATGTCCAGATGTCTGCCTCATATTGTCGGTGTGTTCCCCTTAATATCTGTCCCTTTCTGGCAAATAGCTGAGGATTGGAGTCATTAAATGATGACAAACATTTGTGTTTGACTGCACATTCCTTGTAAAAGCCATGTGCATGCAAACCTATTATTCTAGCAACTTTCTAAGTTTGTAAGAGCAATATTTAACATCTGTCCCTATTTATCCCCCATCATAGTAGGCTTTGTCCAGATTTATTGTTCTAAGAGGTTGAGAGGTATGGTATGCACACATGTGCTTACTATATGCTATTGTACAGGCAAATGTGTTAACTTGCACAGTGCACCCTGTGGCTGTCATACAGTCATGGATAATGTTCATACTGCTGTGTCACCCCTATACAGGTACCTCTGGCGTGCCGCACAGACAAGAGTCCGTTGCAGGTGAGACTGTCATCGGTATCAGGCATATCAAAGCATAGATCTATTCGCCATGTGGAAAGTTAATACTTGTACACATGATGTTCATTCCAGACATGAAATACAGGTCGCATCACCCATCATCCACACAGGCCACCCATGTGCAATATATACAAATGAAATGACACACAGACATGAAACTACAGTATTTGTCATTGCTACATGTGTGTCCAGCTGTGCATACAATGGTGGAGGTGTTCTACAATGGAGGCATATGTACTATACAGTGGAACAAAACGTGTGGTACACAAAACAGTACCACACAGTGAGCAGTGATATGGGCAGCCCAGAGGCGTCACCATTGTGTTATATGCCCCTGCAATGGGTTCACACATTGTGATGTGCCATCTGACATGTCTCAGACATGTAGTGTTTTGGCTGCAATATTGTCACACTTTCCCATAACCCATACCCCACATACCACACATACACCTGTTGTCTACATAGCCCTGTGGATGGTGACATATCGAACATCTATGGGTGTATGTCATATGGGACAACACAGACATGTGATAAATGGCCATCACACACACATGACCAACACATGTGCACACATGGCCATAGGGGATGGCCAGAGACATGAAGCCACACAGTAGATGTGATGTGGATACACCCTGTCTCACTTTGTCCACACATGGTCCGATTACAGCCCTACTAGACCAATTGTACAGGTGATGTGGTACGCTGCACATCTTAAATGCCTGTGCACAGCTAGTGGAGGTGTCACTGACGTCTACCTCATAAGATGTGTTGAACATGACGCCTGTGTCATAGCATGACAATAGTCACCTCTACAGCTTCCATTGACAGTGACACCAGGCCACAGATACTGTATATTCCCTTGCTGCCGTAGGACATCACTGTTAGCTGTGCACCTTGTGTGTGTGTGTGGTACATCAATGTCATGTGTGAAATGAAGTGACAGGTCTGCTATGTGTGGACATGGTTGCCAGGCAGCTAACACTCTGTAGTTATCTGCAGCAGTGTCATTTGTATGTCCTCCAGTGACCTGTCACATGACATAGCATGGTTTGGTGTGGTGTGTATACACCTCAGCATCGTGGGTCACAATCCACAGGTATGTCATGGGTATGCATGCAGTTCTGGATATGCAATGTGTACATATTATGCACTGTTTAGCAATATAGATGCCTCATGATGCCATGCAATGGCACAGTGTCTGTACTTCACACTGTACAGCAATGTAGATGGCTCACAGTACCCTACCATGCCCATGCACATTTGATCAACATGCATTCTATCTGTAGGGCATACGGACAACACCACAATGTGATACCCAGTACGATGCTGTACATGTGTCAGGACACCATTGTATCAGACATGTATGCATGTTAATGCACACGTCAGCAGATTACATGTCAAGGTCACATCAGACATATGTACTGTTATCCTGTTCTGGTCCACATGGTGAATCACGGGGATGCATGCATACTACCATGATCGTATGAATTACATGGCTAATGATAGGACACCTTCTTGCTGTAGTGTGCATTCTAGGGGGTATGTTTACAAACACTATTGATGTCTGAGCTGCATGCAGTCAGCTGTATCACAAGCATGTTGCATGCCATCTGTCATATCACATGCATGGTGTGTCAGTGTGTGTGTGTGTATCAGTCCATGTGTGTGTCAGTGCATGTGTGTGTCTATTGTAATTTAGAGTCTTTCTTTGCATTCACAGGTGATGTAGGTGCATTACCCTCCTGCGGTCCATCTGATGTTACTGTCCCCACAGATGCTAGCAGTGATGAACATATGCATGAGGTACAGGCAGGTTTGTCAGGGGCTGAATCTGTGCCAACCGTTGCCATCCCAGCTATGTCCCCCTCTTCCCCACACACAGTTCAGCTGCCAACACATACCGCATCACCAGTGGCCATAGAGGAAGGACAGTCAGCATCTGTTAGCGTTGAAAAGGAACATGTGGTGGCTACAGAAGGTGTGTCTCCACACCATGGTGTCAGTGTACTGACTGCAGATGTGCCACACAGGCATGTGGCCGGTGCGGCTCATAGGGGGACCTCTGGCAGACATGCACCTGCAGGACATAGCATAGCAGCTGGAATCACCAGACACATGTTCCAGACTGTAATGGTGGCACAGGCACATGCCGAACGGCAGAACAGAAAAGGGCAGAGGCTGCAGAGGACTGCTATCCGTACCCTAAACAACAACATCCAGGCATTGGCAGGTGCTCAACAGCAGATTGCTGATGTTCTGGACAGGCAATTGGGTGACATGGTCAGAATCCTTGACCATGGCATGGCAATCCACGAGCGTGAGCTGTCCGTGCTGGAACATTTGGTAGAGGTGAGGCGTAGGCCACGTGGACATAGGCTACACCACCTAGTGCAGGTCAACATGAGCGTGCCACCTCACATGCCCCTGGCAAACGTTATCACCCTGTGCATATGATGAAGCCTGTGCCGCATCCCTGTCATCCACACCATCGGTGCAGGGATATGCTCAAATGGTCTGATGCACAGGGTGAACAGAATAGTGAGAGGTGTATCTTACATTACTTGTGTATGCATAGTGAAGGAAGTGTATGTTGCATTGGTTGTGTGTGAATAGTGAGAGATGTGTATATGACATCGGTTGTGTACTGTCGACATGCACCAGACATACCATGTAGTACAGGTGCAGCATGCATTGTAATATGTTCACAGTATGTGTCTCGGTTACAAAAATAACAGCATGTTGGTAATGATGCCCCGGTTCCCTCCTATGGTGAACTGGCATGTGCCTACAAGTAGCAGTGTTTGCAGTCCCCCATGTGTAACTGTGGAGTATTCACAGGCACGTATGGCAATATCAGCATGCTAAATGTACCCTCAACCTGACTGTTGGAAAGTCTAACATGACACAGATGTACGTACATATACTGCACCTGAAGCATGTGGTCAGTTGAACAGGCTACAGTGGCCAGAGACGTGACATACATACCAGGAAACATTATAGGTATGTTGGCATGGTGCAGGGGTTGTACACAGCGGTCTGGCCAATGATGTCGTTAGGGGCCACTTGATAGCATGAGGCCACACTGTGTACCAGTAATACCCTGTCACATTACAGGAACATGCCCACATTCACGGGGTTTACAACACTATAACGCACACCCTATAGTGCTGAGGTGAGGACTCTTGCCTATGTGGTCATCACCCTCACAGTACTTTGCACCCACACAATGTGACACAGAGAAGGAACATGCACAGGTAGCCAGTATTGCTGGGACCGATGGCATCAACAGGGTAGTAGACTGCATCACCATGAGGCGTTAGTGATCCTGTTTTCACTGTATGGTAGCATACACCCTCACACCAAGCACCAGACAGCCATACATACACACACACACACACACACACACACACACGCACTGTAGTGACCACAAATGTGTATATGGATAGCTGATGTGTGTGTGATGCACCACACCTGCCGACGTCATGCTTTCCACACTGCAGTATGTAGAGATCTCTACAACGGTGTACAGGGGTGTGTAACAATTGGGATGTAATCCCCACCATATGTGGCATATGTGGTCACATAAGTGGACACACATGGCAGTGCTGGGAATGATACACCTGCATATGATGAGACGTTTGACAGACATGCAGCGATATTGTCCGTATTATGTGTACCAACGCTATGTCTGGCAATTGTGCTGCTATATGCACACGGGAGGATGTAAGTGTTACAGATGTCATGTGACGTACAGTCGGTAACACCTGACCGCTGTGTAAGTGTTATGTCATCACCGTCAAGTAACAGTGACATAGCGTACTGTTTGCACATGTCATGGTAGGATGGCATGTGACACACCTGTGAGCCGTCCCCGGCAAACATCCATCTACACAGGTGGATCACCACTTTATGTACACACATCCCTCCATACGTGATGTACAACCAACCGTACTGTCAGTATGTCACCATATACAGGTGTCAATGATGGGGCTGCATTGCGACTGCATGTTGTAGTTAGGCACAGATGAGTTATGGACATCAGCCACTGCACATGCATGTTTGCTGCATGCACAGTACAGATTGTACATGTGTGTTGGTCCTACATGCGTCTCCTGTAGCCATGTTTGTATGCATTGCTATTGGTGGACATGTGTGTTGACATACATAACGCATGGACTGTGGTATGATATCAGGGGTGTCATGGGTGACTAGTACAGGGGAATGTGTCCTCGGTCAACATTGCTACTTCCTTATAGGTTCATAGGTTCATACTAGGCTATCTGCCTTGGGGCAATTATAAGCCTAGCCCGATTCTGTATGGCTTATGCCACCCCTTGATTTGAGTATACTGTGCCCTTTAAGGTTTAGTTTACTGTGCCTCTGTCTAATAGTGACACGGGAGTAATCCCTGGGACAAACCTACAATCCCCCATCCACCTATCGAGATTCTTCTTGAAAAGATTCAGTGAGGTGCTCTGCCTCGCATGAACTGGAATTCTGTTCCAGAGCGAAGGGAGCCTCTGGGTTATGAACCTGTCTCTCCAGCAAGTTCTATTTATTTCTGTGCTGAGGTTCAAGTCCCTCGAGTGTGTGGCTCTAAGGGATTTAGACTTACTGAGGTGGAGCATGTCCATTAATTCTGGATTTGACATAGCTTTGTATGTCAGGCATAGATCGCCTTGAAGTAGGCGGTATGCAACTGAGTAGAGCTGGAGTTTTTTTAACCGGGCAGCATATGGCATCTGTTTGCGACCCTTGATCCTCTTGGTGAGATATTTTTGGGGTCTTTCTAATTGCTGCAGGTGTCGGGTAAGGTACATCCCAAAAGGGGCATTGTATTGTATGATGGGCCTGATGAGGGATAAATAAAGGGGCACGATTACCTCTCTTGATCTAGACATGAAACCCTTCGTGATGAGGTGGGCTATGTAGAATGTCTTTCTAACCACTTTGGCAATGTGGTTGTCAAAGAAGAGATTGCTATCAACTTGGGTCCCCAGATCCCTAATAACTTTCTCTGTACTTAATGGGTTTCCGCCTATGTGGTAATTTGTGGGCACATTGTTTTTGCCAAAGGGTATGACTATACACTTTTTGGTATTTAGCTTTAAACCATGGCGCTGGCACCAGTTATCTGTCTCTGTGAGACCTTTTTGAAAGATGTTTGTGTCAGCTGGAGAGTCGATTATGGCGCCCAGTTTGCAGTCGTCTGCAAACTTGGTGAGCCATAGTCCTCCCATGTTTGCCTGTACCTCGGCAAAGTATATACCGAACAAGAATGGTCCCAGGACAGAACCCTGTGGGATGCCACTTGTGACGGGTTTCGAGTCTGACATGGCTCCAGCAACTCTCACTCTGTGGGTTCTGTCTTTGAACCAGTTTGCGACCCATCTTGTGACATAGGGGTTTATATTTAAGCTGGATAGCTTATCTATGATGCCCGAGTGGGGTATTGTGTCAAATGCCTTTGCAAGGTCCAGATAGGCTGTGTGGACTACCTTCCCTTCATCTATGAATTTGGTGACTGTTTCAAAGGAGTCAACCAGGTTCAAAAGGCAGGATCTGCGCTTGACAAAGCCGAACTGGGTAGGATCTAGTGTCTGTAGGTCCCCAATGTCTTTGTTTATGATCCTCTCCATAGCCTTGCAGACTAAGCTAGTCAGGCTTATGGGGCGATAGTTTCCAGGGTCCGTAGAGGCTCCACCTTTGTGGAGTGGGACCACTGTTGCTGTACGCCATTCTGTGGGCACATATCCTGTAGTGAGGCTGACACTGTATAGCTGTTTTATTTGAGGGATTAGTTCCTCTTGGAGGCCATGTAGGAGACAACCCGGGATGCCATCTGGTCCCATGGAAGCAGTGTTTTTTGCTTTGGAGAGGGCAGCCTTCACCTGAGCATCAGAGATGTTTGGGAGGCAGCCCTCTGCTGGGATAGATACTTGCTCTTTTGGGGGAGGAGGGGGTGGAGAAGTTTGCACTGAACCTGTCTGCCAGGATATTGGCGATATCTGTGGGTTCAGTGTATTTTTTGTCATTTAGAAACAACTTGGAACAAGTCTGGGAGTTGCATCCCAGGTTCCTAACATAACTGAAAAAAGCCTTATGATTGTCTTTGGTGTCCTGTGCAATTTTTCTCTCGAAGCTGGCCTTGGAGGATTTTATGAGGGATCGTAATTTTTTGCTAGTACTGATCAGAGATGCCTTCCCTATTAGGGATTTTGCTCTATCATGCAGTAGCTTCCTCCTTCTGTTGTACAGTTTATTTATGGCAGGGGTCCACCAGACTGGACGCCTGCCTTTGGATGATTGGGTCTTGGCTTTGTTTGGGATAGCATGATCCATGCATTCCTGGAGATGTCCGTAGAATGTTATATAGGATTCTGCAGTTTGGGCGTAGTTTCCACTGGCCCTGGGGCCTTGAAGGATTCCACTTCGGTTTGAGAAGTGAGAAGTTTGCTTTTGAAAAGTTTTCACTGTGGGTTTCTGGGCTGGGGTGGGGTCGGATGTGGACATCCAGTGAAATTAATTTATGGTCTGATCTTACCAATGAGGGATATACTTCTGGTGTGGAGCATAGAGTCCCCATGTTGGTAATGATCAGGTCTAGTATGTTGTCCCCTCTTGTGGGAGTGGTGACTAGTTGTTCCATAGCATTTGAGTTTATAATTTCCAGGAACCTTTGGGCTAAGGTGCTGGGGCTTGAGTAGTGCTCCCAGTCAATGTTTGGGTAGTTGAAGTCACCCAATATAATGGTGTTCGGAGAGATCTTCATGTTCTCCAATGTTTTCAGGAAAGCCAAGTGGGATTCCTGACTTTGAGAGAGTGGTCTGTAGGATGCGATAAACTGAAATGCAGTCTTGCCCACTGTTAGTTGCACATGGATGGTCTCCGATACTTCGTGCAATGCCACTAACCTGGAGGTGTGGATATCCTTAATAAATATGGAAACTCCCCCTCCTTTTGTGGTTCGGTCCATTTTTTGGGGCCGAAAAGCATGATATGAGGTATAGCCTGGTAGTGCTGGGGTGCTCTCTGGAGGCTTGAACCAGGTTTCTGTCACTGCACAGATATCTATGTTCTCCATACTGAGGAGAGCTTTGAGTGCGTGCATCTTGAGGTTAAGACTTCTGGCGTTAAGCAGCATTACCCTTAGTTTCTTGTTCCTTGTGCTGTCTATGGGGGTGGGTTTGACTTTTGAGCCTTGCCTAAAAAAGGCACTATGGGGCTGGCAAGAGCCTTTGCCAATATCCCAGCACCTTCCATTTGCATGTGTATGATTGCTTAAGCCACTTGTCTGCACGGGGGACAGCAAAAGCTATGCTATGTACATATGTGTTGTGTGTGTGTGGTCCATGCACACATCCACTGCCATCACATGTATGACATATCCAGACATGTGTGTTTGTTGGTGTACAGCAACACTCATCTGTCACAGCTGTGTAAGACCCAGGGCCCCTGGTATGTCTTGAGCTGACCTGGTCATGTATAGTGGTATCATTGCAATGCATAACACCTGTTGGAACCTTGTCTGTACATGTGTACTCTGCACAGTTGCTGTAGACCTCTGTACAGTCCACTGGTCATGTGTCACATGGTGCTATGGTAATGTATGACTGTATATTGCTGCACCAATTGCATGGTGATGTCTTGAGCGCTACAGTGTAGACTGCGGTGTGTACATCTGTGATCTGCACCTGTGACAGCTGTGATGGCACCTGAGTGTGTTCTGGTCACTGCATGTGAGTGTCCGCCCTGTGTGTGGGGATAGTTATACCTTATTGTGCCCTTCCATGTTTAGACTCCATCTGCATGCAAGATGGCCCTTTGTAACTGCTGTGTGAGCATGCCCAGTACGCCGTTGTGTAGATGGACACACAGGACAGTCCAAACTGAGCCCTTGCGTGTTTAGACTCCGTCTGCATGCAAGACGGCCCTTTGCAACTGCTAATTGTGTGAGCATGCCCAGTATGCCGTTGTGTGGATGGGCACACAGGACAGTCCTAACTGAGCCCTTGTGTGTTCAAAGACTCTGTCTGCATGCAAGACGGCCCTTTGCAACTGCTAAGTGTGTGAGCATGCCCAGTACGCTGTTGTGTAGATCAACACACAGTACAGTCTTAACAGACATGTATTACTAAGCGTGTGGCCATGGCCAGTGACACCTTGTGTCGGTGATGTCCCTCTGTGCATGGGCATGGCCGTTGACATCCTGTATAGCGATGGTGGTCATCCAGGCAACAGATGTCCATTTTCAACGTCACGATGGATGCTACTGAGTACACACTGGTCGACTATCTTGAAGGGTGTACTGTCTTTGGCGTGTCCATGTCTATGCATTGTTGTTGTAGTGCTCCATAAATCTTTAGTTTCCCCGATCACACCGCTGTTGTGTGTTTGTCTACCTCTACCATGGGACAGTAATATGTCTGCATGCTTTCAGACTGATCACTCTCTATACAATCCCTGTCGGAGTCCTTGTCTTTGCGGATGATGACATGTGCCTAGAAGTATGCCTCTGGGTGTGCTGTGTTCAGTAATCTCAGTAGCGCAGTCTGTAAATGTGTCATGCTGTAGTGTGATAGGGTAGTTAGCTGTATGTTCGACTCCCAGCCCTGCCGTGTGTGTGTGTGTGTGTGTGTGTGTGTGTGTGTGTGTGTGTGTTTGTTTGTGTGCATGCTTCCGTCCATCTGGGGACTCAGTCATGCTTTTAGATGCCTTACACCACAGATATTTCCTACCGGCGTCTTTGCCTTTGCAGATAATGACATGCGCCTAGAAGTATGCCTCTGGGAGTGCTGTGTTCAGTAATCTCGGTAGCGTGTTGTGTAAATGCGTCATGCTGTAGTGTGATAGGGTAGTTAGGTGAATGTTCGACTCCCAGCCCTGCCAAGTGTGTGTGTGTGTGTGTGTGTGTGTGTGTACGCATGCTTCCGTCCGCCTGGGGACTCAGTCATGCTTTTAGATGCCTCACACCACAGATATTTCCTACCGGCATCTTTGCCTTTGCAGATGATGACACACACCTAGAAGTATGCCTCTGCAAGTGCTGTGTTCAGTAATCTTGGTAGCGCGTTCTGAAAATGCGTCATGCTGTAGTGTGTTAGGGTAGTTAGGTGTATGTTCGACTCCCAGCCCTGCCAAGTGTGTGTGTGTGTGTGTGTGTGTGTGTGTGTGTGTGTGTGTGTGTGTGTGCACGCGCGCGCGTGCTTCTGTCCACCTGGGGACTCAGTCATGCTTTTAGATGCCTCACACCACAGATATTTCTTAACGGCATCTTTGCCTTTGTGGATGATGACATGTGCCTAGAAGTGTGCCTCTGGGAGTGCTGTGTTCAGTAATCTTGGTAGCGCGTTCTGTAAATGCGACACGCTGTAGTGCGATAGGGTAGTTAGGTGCATGTTCAACTCCCTTCCCTGCCAAGTGTGTGTGTGTGTGTGTTTCCAGCTGCATGACAACAGTACATTGCTTTTACTGTATTCACTCTCCATAACATCCGTATGGCATCTTTGCCTTTGATGCTGCTGTCTGCAGGCTAGACGTATGCCTGTGTGAATGCTGTGATCTACTAATCATGGTAGAGTGTTCTGTAACTGCGTGATGCTGTTGTGTGGTACAGTGGTTACGTCGGTGTTCTGCTCCCAACCCTGCCAAGTGTGTTGTGTGTGTGTGTGTGTGTGTGTGTGTGTGTATATCTATATATATATATATATATATATATATATATATATATATATATATATATATATATATATAGATATATATTGTATATAGATATGTAGGTTGAGATTATCACTCTTGAATGTGCTGCATTATCTGTACGTGATCACCTTGGATGTATGTAAATCTGCTATGGCTCTGTGATAGTGCACATACTGTGTGCTGTAGTGATCCTGGGTTATACTTGTGTAGTGACCAGTTATTGTGTTGCTGGGTATTACAAGGGGCATTGGAAACAGTGTTAGTACAGCACCTTTGAATGATCATGTGCACATCTCAGCAACAGTCAGCAGTGGTTATTACTTTGGAGGTAAGTATGGCTCATATACGTATGTATTAACTGACAATACTATGCAACTCAGGTTAACATTACTGACTCCCGTTTATCCACAGGTTGTGGTACAGATCCCAGGACTGTATGTGTATACATTGACAGGTGCAGGACTAGGTTAGTGTTGGATGCATGGAGGGGTGTCCATGGTCAGTAATGGTGATCTGTACAGCCTGGCAGGTACGGTCTGTGACTGTCCCACAACTTCCTGTATATGACTGACACATGCTGTACCTGTATATATGCAGTCACACACACTTACCACAAACAGCTAGGGCTATCACATACACACACCCATTGCATCACCATTGGGCCATGCAATAACCGTTGTCCCTCACACACACACACACACACACCAGCGTGTAGATTGGATGGCTCAATGACAGCTCCGCAAGTGTAACACCACACCCTGTGCATATGATGTCACCTGTGCCACCATCTGTGATGTGTAACATTGATGCAGGATCAGACTAACCTGGTGCTGATGAACACGGTGGCTTTATGCCACTGTACTGATGTTAGAATGTTGTTAACACAAAGTGTGATATCCTTCTAGGTGTATATCAGCAGGCATGATGCATTGCAGCTATGACCATCAATGTAGCATAGTTTACAGCACTGTTAATTCTGATGATGTATTCTCCATCCATGTGCCATTTCACTGATGTGTGTAGTATTGGCAGCATGTGTTTCTGAGTGTGCAGTACATGTGTGATGTGTGTAGTACACATTTATACATGCTTACAAATGCGTACACTGGCTTACATGACATTACACAGGCTTCAACATTCGTACACTAGCTTACTCGTTCTTCAACGCGTGCACATGGGCTGACATGCGCTCACACATGCTTACTCGGGCTTACTGGTGCACACAGGCGTGGACACACTATAGGCAGGTTTGCAGGAAACTTTGGTGGTATCCATGGCATACACTGTCAATCTCCTGACTTTCCCTAGGATAGATCATAACACGCCTCTTACACTGATGAGTACTGACAGCAAACATGTGACACTGCTCCAGTAAGATTACAGTGTTTTATACATACACACTCATGTTGTCACCTATCTTCTACTCTAATAGTCCCCTTATCCTATCCTCAGCCTCACTTGCATCAGATTGCCTACAAATGCTTGGTTACATCTCTGACAGAGCGCTTCCACACATAACAACAAGTACGCAGTAGCCATGTTGTCTCCAGCTTGCCATTCATCTGCATGGCGAACTAACATCTAACTAAACCTACAATTCTGTATGTATATTATACATATTTGACTTGTTTTGAAGCGCAGTGCATTCTCATGCTGCTGCTCTACACTTCCACACCAGAGATTGGGGGAGGACAACTACAGTTTTATTGATATCCAATGGACAATAATGCCACTGGCCTTATATATTTGGACATTGGCATACTTCTTCAACTGTATTCATACTGTATTTGCAGCTGTCATTGCTCCGTTTAGCAACGTGCAGAATGTTACTCGCTTAACATCCGGGTACATTTCTGCACATAACTCTGCTCTTGCATGGACAGCTTACTGTTTCATGTATCGCATATTTACATCATTTGCATAGCTTTCACCTACAAATGGGGTATGTTGCAAATCCCAACATTGTCCGTGCAACGTTCGTGTTACAGTCGGTCTTACATGCCCCTACAGGAGTTTGCTGAATAGCTTGGCAGACATCTTTCCTTGCTCTGCTCTCACTCTACTCATACACACCGAAGGCTTCGTGTATCATGGCCTAGGCTTTGCTGTGTGCTATGTCTATTTGTGGTGTATGCATGGCTGTGGGTATGTTGTGACTTGCTACATCTGGCATTTCTACAGAGCAGCTCCCACTGTCATCATTTGTAAAGGTGACAGCCCTATAGGTACTTTATATAGACCGCTGTGTCATTTGACATGTCAGCACATACCTGCGGTCAGTACTGAACTTCCTACTGCAGCGCTTTTCATACCTTCTGAGTTATCTTGCAGTCGATAATACTGTTTCCTCTGACATGTATCTGTTTCGGATACAGGATATCATTTTATTACACCAATACACACAATATATGGCGCCATCACAGGCCAGATGCCATTACATTCCTATTGCAGGACACACCCACCCAGAGGGTTGTATTCTTCACAAAGGCCAACAGGTGCTTATCCACACTTATTATTCTATCATGTACCTTATTCATTCGCCGGTATTTGCGCTTTCCATCAGTGGCAGAACTCATGTGCGAGTGTGGGGGACTGGACACTGTATCACAGACACTGCATGACACCCTGAAGGACACATTTCTTTTGATTCTATTAACCTTCCACATTGACTTTCACAGGGCATACGTTGTCATTCACATTTGTCGAGGTACATGCTTTTGACTTGTGCATGTTTTGTCATTTGTCCTGACGTCTTTCTTCTCACCTGTCCACCTAGTATCACTAGTTTTGTACATTTATTTAGGACAGGTTACCTTCATGTTTCTCATCTGTACACATTATGGGTAAATGTCCCAAGGCTTTGACCTATGATTTTGTTACTTTTTACGTAATAATGTGCCTTTCTGGTAAATTACTGGCAAGGCATTAAGGATTGTGAAGTTAGATAATAATGACTGACATTTGTATTTCATGATTAATAACCCTCATAACATTCATACTCCTGACTACGCCATTATTCTATCAATGTTCTGACTGTCTGAGGTATATTTAATGTAGTCCCTATTTGTATTTCATGTACTATGCCTTTGTCCAGCTGTCTTATTCTGAAAGGTTGGAAGGTATGGTTGCCATCTTAGTCGTACGCATGTCCATCCATGATAATCGCCTACATGACACTGATATAAGTCCCTACATCTTCCCCCAATGGTTTACACAATATCCAGTAGATGGGTTCTACCTTTTTGGAGAATATAGGCGTGTGCCATACCCACATAGGTATATTGATCACTCCCATGGGGCGGACCTAATAAATCTGTGCCAACCAACACCTAGGCCCATTTCTGCATACCCATGATTCCCATACCTGACACCCCTCCACAGTACTCATTAGACGTATTTAATGTGAGCGATAATAAAGTATGAAGACACTTCTAAGCACTCTCCACTCTCCGGATATCAGGTCGTACGTCATACATTCTATCTACCCATGTGTTATTACCCTTGCACCTGCTAATGTTGCATGTACAGCTATATCGTAGTTGCAACTGTGACCCCTTTTCATCGATGATTATTGGACACACTTAGTACGGGATCAATTTTTGGGGTTCTGCAAAGGACACCTATATTTATGTTTAAAGTGTAAAACTTGCAGGTCTGTCACACTGGTACTTTCCAGGCAATGGTTTGGAAAGCAGCAGTGTATTCACCTTTCATGCATGTCTGTCTGTCCATAATAGCTATGCCGTGACCTATTTATGTACATGTGTTATATATACAAGGACATATGTTTATGTTTGTTGTGTATATATCTATTAATGTATCGTGTGTGTATAGATATATATATGTACACATATATATATATATATATATATATATATATGTCCATATATGTCTGTACATTCCTCATTTCATAAATTTCTTTGGTTTAAGTCTGTGGATATATCTGTATATATAGATATATATATATATCCATATCATACCTTTCAACTGTACAGATTTTCGCCGAATGTACAGATGTTTGCCTCTTATCTTTGGTCCGTTTTTCATAACCTTGTGACTATCTGGCAAATTAGTGGCATATCATTAAAGACTGATGTTGGAAAATAATGACAAGCATTTGAGGTTACGACTTCATACCCTTCAGAGAATCTATGCTAGTGAAACACCTGTTATTCTATCCACTTTCTATGTTTGTTAGGGTAATATTTGGGAATTGTCCCTATTTTTACCAGTTGTTTTCATGGCTTTGTCCGGTTTCTTACTTTACGGGGTTAACAGGTATGAGCCATATATATATATATATATATATATATATATATATATATATATATCTATAAAAAAACGTGGAGAAAACAGCATTCATTTGCCATGCTGTGAGCGGATTACACACGTGCAGGTGCACTTGCATATCCTTATTGTAGGTTACATATGTTTAATAAATCTTTGTGCTTATGTGGGCTTTCCTAATTGTGACCATAACAGTTACATATCTGTATTCCGGTTTACGGACATATGCAAAACACACATTCACCTTTACATATTTAAATGTGTTTACAGCACAGACACATTCATTACACTTTAAACTTATATGTGCTGTGGTCGTAGTTCAACCGGGACTGCATTCATGTTGGCCGGATGCTGGAACCACTATTCTATTGGTGTTCTGTCTCATTGATATGCATACCCATAGAACTTAGCTACATCAACATATGCCTCACTGCTTCACTTACAACACAGGCATCCATTCTCCTGCTGGGAAAAACATGGTACTACATATTACACATTCCCTATTGCCTACTGCTGTGGGCCCCAGCTGCATAGTTAATCACTCCAAGGATATGCAGAACACCAAGGCTTATAGTCCTGGCACATACAGGTCTTTGATTGTCAGGGTGTTCATGTAGTGATCTGGGTTTAGGCTTGTCTGCCTGGTGAACAGAACTTTCCTGGCCGAGTTCAAATGTCAGACGAAGCACATGGACAGGGAGTTTCTCCCTATTATGAATTTTTACCTGTGTTTACAGACACAGGTGTTTGGGCACCTGGCAGCAGCTTATTCTGTTGGCAATACATATTATGGGTGGGGTTGTTACAGTCCATACTCCACGGTGAGGGGTGTTCCCATTCACATTTGACTATTTCCTGTATTCAGTCGTATGGGGATTATTATTTTGGACTTGAAGTGACTACAGGTATGCAGTTGTACATTAAACAAATGTGAAGGGTTGCCACTGTAAATATGTACGGACCTCTGTAATACGCTGTTGTGTTCTGGCAAAGCAGTAGCTAATCATTAAAGACTGAAGTCAGAACGTGATGACAGACAGTTGGGTTTCAGACTTCATACTCTTCAGGACATTAATGCCAATGTGAAAACTGTTATTCTATCAAATGTCTATGTTTCTAAGAGCTATCTTTACAAATTGTCCCTACTTTTGGGCCTTTGTCTCACTTTTATTCATGGCTCTGTCCAGATATCTTGCTCACACAGGTTGACAGGTATGGTCGGTCACACCTGCACACAGTAAGTGTCCCTCACACTTGATCAGGGCTATCCTGTTTACGTCAGTGTTTTCATCACCCTTATGCCGTTTGCCACTATGCGAATGTGTGCAATATATTCTCCCGCCTATTCGTGTCGGGACACATGCATCACGGGCAGGTGTTTTATCCTGGGTTGTAGGTTATGCATGACCATGTAAGGCTGGACAGTGTCATGGACCTCTACTGCACATTCTGACTTGTGTCCAGATATCTACAAGATTGGACATCGTGTCTTCATACCCATTCTACTATTGACACAGGTTACTTATCCCATGAGGGATATCCCAAAAATTTGACATGACCAAAACAAGACAGATTCCGAAGATTTTTCTGGCATAATGAAAATGTGCAGGGGGTTTTACATGCAAGGGATACATGGTTTGCAATCCTGAAACTGCCTAGGGTGACACTACCTACTACATATGCGCAGGGGTCACTATGTGTAGCTGTGTCTACAACAAACCAGTAGGCCAAGTACGGCTGGATTTATTGGACGTTCTGGTATGGGAGTGGGTTGTGTGATGTGTTGGGAATGCTGGGTTGGCCATAATGCATCCAGGTGTGTTGCATTTGTTATGGCCAGTTCCATCAGGACCATTCTGTGGATATGTGACGGTGACATATCTATACATTTGTATCGCACATTTCCATATTCATATGTTTGTGGGGTTGTGTTCTACACCATGGCCTGTCTGCTTGTCTTGCAGCTGTTTCTACATATGTTTGTGTTTCTTTCAGCTTCACCCGCTGCTCCCTCATACACCTCCGGTTCACCTTTTCTGCATATGACACAGTATCACCTTGGAGGATTTTACCATTACCCATCCATCCCACACACGCAGATTCCTCACAACCCATAGATCACTACTTTGGTTGTTGGCCCATGACACGGCCAGAGTAACACATTGAATACCCTACATGTGTCAGGTACCTTTATGGTTGTGTGGACTACCCTGCCATGTTTGCTTTTCACATGCTATACCTCACGCACATAGGTACAAGCCCATACTTAACTTCCATTACTTGGTTGGTATACCCAGGTACTACCCATTTGACTTTGTCACATACAAGTAAGGCTTGTACCGCTGACTTCTGGATTTTGCCAGCCTGTTGTACTCATTGGTAGGATGGCACCTTTTCCTATGTCCAAGCTATTCCTTACACATATACGACTGTTGTGGACAATGCCTCCCCACAGTCGATGGTAGGGTTTCCACCTTTTCAATTGGCCACAGTGGGACATTTGCGATGAACACATCACATTTTACAGGCCGACACATACCCACAGTCAGTTCAGCAGATAGAACTTACAATTCTTGCCTATATATAAGCTTATTCTTGTAGCATTTTAGTGGCTTATTCTGTTTCTGATGACATTTATGTAATATACGTACAGAGAAACTGTTTAATGCAACTATTACATAACATCTAAGGAATAATTTTGTCCTATAATCTCTGGACATTTGCCATTTTTACAAGTTTTTTTCAGGACACATCTGCTCACAGAGGGACTGTCACTCGCAAAGTGGGACAGGTGGTAATCTTAGTCGACGGTACGGATCATACTGTTCCTTTCAGCCTACATGTGTCCTTATTGTTGTAGCTATTTATATGGTCCTTCTGTTTCGTTTACATGCGTATTCTATTTCCTATCACATTTGGTATGTGAAATATGGACATACCTTTTGTATGTGACAATTAAATGCCTTGTGGGATATGATTCGGACATACGGTCACTAAATATATCTACATTTCTCCTTGTGTATTTTGTTATGGACACATCTGCCCAGCTACGTACCCTCCCTCACATTATGGGTCAGCTGGTGACCCTCTCCATTGGGCTGGACGTACTTACTGGCAGCGCGCTAACATATGATGCGTTTCACTTCCACATGGTATAGCTATTTACACTACGTTGGACTACGGGCACACGGTTTTCCATGTCATTTGTTCAAGGGTTAGAAACCCGTTATTCCCTACCATGCATTTGTGTTTGCTTCTTCATTTTCTGTTCGCAGGAACTATCTTGCATGTTTTGCATACGTTTCAGTATCCACGGACACTGATAGGTGCGATTACTATTGCAGGCGGAATGTAATATTCAGCAGTTTAGGTTGCTCATCGATAGCTGACATTGACACGCCTCCATGCGCAACTTCGATATGCCCCATGCACTCGTGCACGTTTCCTATGCACATGGCTGTGGCAACTGCGCGCCTTCATTAATATGCGTATGGCACTACTACTCCATATATACGCCGCACGGCCGGCGCAAGCCTTATGCCGGCCTTGCGCCAAGCTTCATGAATCCTGGGGTCTGACCTGCAAAAATCCTGCCTTTTTAGTCATATATTGCAATATATCTGCTGCAAAAATTATTTTCCCTATTCTAAATGCATGTATTCAAAACTAGGCTTGAATTTTCTACCCTTTCTCACTTTCAAAATGGGCTATTTTTTCATGTAGGTATTTAATCCCAAAAATCTTTGCATACACACTGACCTGACTCCTTTTTATATGTAACTTGTGAAGAATATGCCCTAATACCCCTACAAGCCGTGCCATCTAAGAAGACTTTAAGTTCCCTACTGTCAGTGAGTACTGGAACATGAAATAATTTGAACCAACATGAATACAAACATTTCTGTACTTCCTTACATTAAGGCATTCTAAAGTCCAACTCACATCCTGTATTTTGCTCCTAACAAGCATAATACTATTCAATGTTCATTGTTCTATCTGCAAATGTAAGAATCAGTTCCTCTAATAACTGAATCTCCAACTACATGTATATTTTTTCTGAACAGATCTTGAAGAATGTCCAACTTCTAAGTAACACCTGCTCTATCAATTGTTGCAAAAGAATGATCTTTATCACCATTTGTCTTATTAATTTCATTGTTTTCACTGTTTATTTCATGTGCAAGCATGCAATTCTCATTTAGCTGTCTTTGTACTTCCACAGTCTGAGCCATGTTGTCAACTTCAGTCATTCACTTATTTTTTTCTCTGACTATAATGTTCTTAATCCTTCCAAGTTCAGTTTACATTTCTTCTTTTTAGCCTGCTCATTGCCTGCTTTTTTTCCTTCATTATTGGAATAATTATGTCATTTTCTGTAAACTGAATGTTTTGTGACTGAACAATGTTATAATTTCTGTAATTTGTGTGTTAAATAAAAAACAGTGTCCTTTACAGAGTATATATTCTCTTTGCATTCTTTTGCGTTATTTGTCATTTTCTTCTGCATGCTCCGAATTGTCAGATTGATGAATACTTGTACCCTGAACTCAATAGCTGTCATTGGTAGGGCTCATGTATGACCAGGGTTGATAGAAGGTTATAGTTTTGAAATACAAAGGATGACAGTTGATGAAGGTTTCTTTTGCAGCGGTGCTAAGGCTTAAGAGGTTAAAGAATTCTAAAAGAAAGTTATTAGGGGTGTGATGTCTGGCTTCTGTCTTTTTGTAGTAGATTCTTTGGTGCATTTCTGCCTGTGATATCGTTTATTAAGTTTTAGGATTTCTTTTTTGCATCTTATGGTGCTTTGAATAGTAGTAATGTGGCTGTCTTAAGGTTTCCTAGTAGCCTTTTTAGCAAGATTGCTAAGTTGAGTGAAGTGGTCATGATCTTAATAATTATATATGAACTGGGGACTTAGTTATATCCTTTCATATGTATGCCTTTACATCCACAGTCTGACATTTTGAATTATACTCAATTTCCATTGTTGCTATGCTTACTTCTGCTTAGTATGCTGGTTACAAAAATTGCTTAGAATACCTTTCTACTGAAATGTCATTACATTCATTAAAAAATATTCTTTAATAAAGTGATTCCCATGATTAACTCTATGAAGTCATTATTTATTTTCATTTTTTTTTAGTCGATAGCATTTTAGTCATTTTTGGACATTTTCTTCTGTTTATTTAGAATAACAGTCCATATATGTGATTAGATATCAAGCATTCTTGAATAGAAAAAAATCAGCAGTTACTTTATTACACTGTCTATCTTGTATTTCATGAACAATCATGGAAACTTTTGTGTTGCGTGTCATGTGTGAAACATACTGCACACTAACCATTTTTCACAAGTTTTTCTTGACAAGACATATCATACCAAAACACATTTTAATTTGCCCTTTCTTCACATTTGTCAGTGCCTGAGTGAGTTTCATGGATTATTTGCAACATCTGATTACATAGTTTATTTGGCATAATCACACTTTGTTTAAGTTGAACATTTCTTGTGACTCATGCATTTCATCATGAAATGGAAACACAAATGAATTTGAAATGGAATACTTTTCCTGTTTCCCTGTTAACCTGTTAATGCTACGCTTTCAGCAATTACAATTCCATGTCATGTTTAGTAGGACAGGTAAAGTCATATAGTCAGTCGAGTATAGTAAATAACATATTCCACAAATATTGGATGCATTATTAAAATGCATGCATTTGCCTGCATTCTGTGATCCCATAATCAATGCACACCACAGTCTACTTTTGAGATGGACTGTTTTCAACATACCTGCAAAGTTTCTGTTTACGTAATACAGAAATAATGCCTCTGCAAACATGCAAATGATTTAGTTCATAAACATTTGTATCATGGTCACTGCAAGTATGTGAAATTTTGACCACAGATATGTTAATCATGTTCAGTTGAAAGCTGCAAATCATAATAAATGACCACACTTTATTGTCTGCCAGTCTGTAATAGCATCTGCACATAGCTTGTTTGCTTTATCATGCCCAGCTGTTCACAGGCAGATCTTCCCAACATGTCTAGTTGTATTGATATAACTTGAAACAGTCAAGTACATTCTTTGTTTCTATGTACACAGCACATCTTTTTTCTGATACACTAATTCACATTTGCAACTAGATGAGAGAGTAAGGAAGCTTCAGAATCAGACATTGAGCCTTTCAAACCCAGTACTTTACAAGCCCATTCATGTATGATATTTATTCTGACCCATTACCTAGCTTAAATAAAATAAATTTTCCATTTATAGAAAATGCCTCATTGCAGTCGTTTTTAATCTGACAGCACTGTTGAGTCTGTGTCCAGTGATGCTACACTGCACACAATTTCAACACACAAATCAAGTCAATCACATACAAATCTTCAGACCTGCATGGGTTAGACTGGGAGTCACTAAAGATGTTGTTTACACAGTGAGTACTTTTACTTTGCATCAGTTGCTTGCAAAATGTTTTTTGGTTCTTTTTTGGGGCTTACAAATCTGGGAAATATGACTATATAGTCCACATTTTCTGCATTCTCAGTATGGTTTCTTATCAATCTGATATTCATACTGAAAAAATAATGACTGTTGTGAAAAGTAAATTTCAGTTTTAAAGGCAAACAACAAAATATTGCAGTTTCCTGTATAATGTTCCTTCCTTATATTATAGTACCACCCCATAAAATAAACAATACAATGTCAAATCAGTTATTTAACAGTTTTTGTTCTGCTCCAACCAGAATAAAAGTAACCAAGGACATTTCATGCAAGTCTCATGTTCCAAGAAAGTGGTTGTGTTCTGAGAAATTTGATGTCAATGAGGTTATCAAGAGTTACTTTTAAGCAGGAAACTACCCAAAAATGTGATGGCAGTCAGTTTTCCTCACCTCTTAAAAGCCCGATAGCCAACCAACAAAGTAAGATCAACCAGGCAATGGGGTTTCCATGCCCTCCATGCATTTGAAAGCAAGGTAGGGAAAGTAAGACCTTTTTTCAATGTCTGTTGCTTGATGACTTATTTTTGAGGTGGGCTGTACAATGCAGTGAATTACAGTTACCAACCGTGTACTGTTAAGTGAACTTTTTTTCTGAACTTTATAGCAACACTAGTTTTCTTGATTTGCAGCCTATGGAAGAAGCAACAGTCTGTTATAGATGACTTTTTTAAAAGAAATCTCCAATATCCTGGTGCTATAGCATGAACAGATGTGTACAATGTTTTAATGAAGTTATTTCCTTTTCCTACCTGCACTTGCTGCTTAGTTTGTGTCTTACAAAACTTTTGGGGTCACAGTCATTATACCCTTTAGAATAAATAACTTACAATAAATAAAACAAAGTTAGGTATTCACCATAGTGTTAGATCTGTGTTGTATGTTTTTATTCTTCTTCACTAATGGGCAGTTCAAGGAACTGTTGGAGACTATGTTTTTTGTCAGATCCGAGGTATTCTTCAGTTTCAATGGTTCCACTGTTACTGCTTCTGGCTTCTTTCATTTCTTTTAACTGTGCAGTCTCCAGATCCGACTAATGCAGTCTTCATTTATCTGCCTGTTTCATTGGATCCTAAGCTCTGAATCCGACTGATGGAATTTTTATTTTCATGCAGCTGCATCAGATTCTACACTCCAGGTCTGACTGATTAGAATTTTTCTCGGGAGACATGCAGCCTTGTGGTTGCCTCCTGTATCGCAAGTTTAAAAAAAAAAGAGGATCTTTCAGCTCCTGCCTCCCTTCCTTCATATCCTATCTACTGAGATGTGTTCTCCTTGGATCCTAGGCCAGGGACCTGATGGGCTGTGGATCTCCTAGAGAGAGAGAGAGAGAGAGAGATGGGTTGTTCTTGGATCTGGTGCTATTGGATCTGTGGCCATTGGACAGTGTAGTTCCTTTGGATCTGAAGTTTCCTTCAGATCTGACAGTTCAGCTGCTTGTTTTTTCCTATGTATGGGGGGGGGGGGGTCCAGAGCTCCAGTCTTTTTCAATTGTTTTTCATGAAGATTATGTTTTTTTCTGGTAAGCCACTGAAGTGCTAAATGATGATGTGCTTTGGGGTTTGGAAATGTTTTTCACAGATGGGAGTAAGGTTTGAAACCTGTCCCTATTTTTGAAGCCTTTCCACACCAATCCTTTGGGACTTTCTTCCAGGTTTCCTGAGCTGGAAGTTGAAGGGTATCACTTTCTTCTTCCTGTCAGGAGGCATGATGGCTCAAGGTTGACACTGACTTCCCGAAACAGCCTGGGTGTAGTTTGCACCCTTCCTTGTTTCTGTGTCATGGGTTTTGCATGAAGATCTAGTTTTTTGCACCCTCTCCTGGCTCATGAGGTTGTTTTTTGGATCAGGGTTTCTGCCCTGGTCAAGGTTGCAGGTTGTCTCAGAGGTTTAGATATTGTCCTGGGTTGTGATCCCATGACACCAGTTTGTTCCAGCTCCCTTCTATTTAAAAAAAATGACCGAGTCTGGGACATAGGAACTTTGGATTGATTGGTCCTCAGTCTTCCTGGATCCATCCCATCTACACAGATGCCTCCACCACTAAGTCTGTTTTTGTCCTTTGGGGTTCTGAACAAACCCTGCCTTCTTTCCTGGCAATCTTCAGTTTTTTTCCTCAGTCAGCTTCCTTCATGCTGGAGTGACTTCTCTCTCTTCAGAGTTGTTTCTCCAGGTTGGGGGATGTGCAGGAAGGACAAATCAAAGATACCCTGACTGGGTGCTGGTATTAGTCAAAAAGGCAGGAAAATTCTGACCTGGGAGAATGCCAAACAGAAATTTGGATAAGCCAATGTTGAAAGATTCAAATAAATGCAACTAGTATCCAGGAAACAGAAAGCCATTTTGACAGACTTTTTGCTGTTTTTTTTTCTCCTTGGAGTGCAATCCAGGGCAAAACATGTCCTTTCTCTCTGTTTGATCTCTCACTGAGGTAAGGGAAATTCTTCAGGTTTTTCCACTCATGCCGCCTCATTCACTGGTTCCCCCCATTTTTTTTTGGAGCACGGTGTTCCTGCTGGATCCTATCTCACTGTGTCGGAGTTGGTGATCAATTGCTTTTGTGCTTCCCTCCTTGGTATGCTTGTAACTTCCATACTCCCCTAGGTTTATGTCTGTGAACCATCTCAAATGCTTTTCTGTTACCACTGGCAGACATGCATGGATGTGGCCGAGCAATATCATGGATCCACAAGACTGGCCTTACTCCTTTTTGGTGCAGATTCGTTAAATACATTTCTGATTCACCCTACAAAAAGCCTCAGGAGATTCTCTGCTTGGCCACTGCTTCATCATCCATTTGCAGTGCTTCCGGTGGTCTGATGTTGCATGTAGCTGAGAATGCCTTTCAACCAACCAGACTTTGTTCAACTGTTAGCAAACATACCTATTGTATATGATACTATGATTCTTCAGGTAACTCCTATAGTGTCCTTATTAGTGCCCGCTTTAATAACTCCCCATTTTTTTAGAGGCATCACTGAAAGATGCACTCATCTTTAGCTACCAAACAGGTGGAAAATGCCGATTTGTATGCTTATAGCTAAGTTATAAAATAATATAGCTAGAAAGAGGAGGTCTATAGAATTAGGTTTCTAGATATTTCTTCTTTGATAAGTCCTATTAGCATCCTTACGTATCATTGGACTGTGTACTCCTCCAGACTTTTGAGGTCATATTTCCTTCCATTCGGTCTTTTACCCACTATGCCTAAAGTGATAGATATTAGAAGTTTCTACATGCCCACCTTATCCTTTTTCCCCTTACTGCTAGTAAAAAAAGGGGGGGGAGAAGAAGACGAGGACCCTGAGTCCAATCCATAATCAAACTATTCTCATTGAATAGACAAGGAATCTAAGTTCCAGATAAATCTGCCCTGCTTCTCCTGTGCAAGGCTGAATTAAAGGGCCCCACACATCCCTAGGATGCACAATTTATCATTAAAATAGATAGGTGTTCTAATGTTATCTACCTTACACAAAAGTGCTTTTGAGTGTTGTATTTGTACTTAATATTTATTAAAAGTACATTCAGTACATCTCTGGATCCTTTTTCTTCTGCAACCAAGAATTTGTTTTATTTTGTTGAACAGTTTTCCCTGGGAAGGTGAGCTGGTTGTTTGTGGCTTGTAGTATGTTAGCTCAGTTTATACCAAAATGCAACAATTAAGTGACAAGAAAGAAAACTGTCAGAGAATAAAAAAAAAAAAAAAATCAGGCAAGGAGCATTAGACAATAGCAATGTCAATATAGCAAAGTCAATGTAGCAATGCACTGCTGATTTGTGTTGGATGTTATCTAGTATTCCACTGCTAGCAGTGATTCTGCTCAGGAGAGCTGTGTGAAACATACTTTGTGTGCTATGGACGTGGTTGGAGTCTAAACTGTATATGCCTACATTGCTGTGGTACTGTGTATTACCACTATCCTTTGTAAATACAGTTTCAGTGTCTTTTGGGAGGCACGTACATAGAAATATGGAAATATTCAATTTTATCTTCCTAGAAAGAAAAGTGACCATACTCGAGATGTTCCACGTATGATGTCATTGAAAATCCTGTATTGCTTTAACTTTTATGCAGAGACTGGTCTGAATGAACATACACTATGCTCACAGTCTGGGTTTCATAGCCACAGACTGCAGTCAGATCATTAGGTTAGAAGTAAGTTACACGGGTACTTCATAACATTTTTACTAAACAAGACCACACATGCCTCGCTGTCCATTGCAGTTGCTGAGACAGGGCACCTTAATCTGAATACAGGGTGTCACAATGATTTACTAATCTAAGAAACTTGCCCACTATATGCCATAAGAACTTGAATAAGACGTCAACTCTGAAAAGGAAAACATTACACAAAACATATAGAGTATAACACTGTAACAGACAAACACCATACCTAACAACTGTCACAGGATGTGGCTATTTTTGCATCCTATCCATCTTATATCCTGTGTTTTCTACATGATTGAAAGCTCACTATTTTCCACTAGGCAGCATGGTTTCATTCCACATCACAACACCACTACTAAGCTTTGTTACTGCAGTAAATCAAATCAGAAACAACAATAACCTTCTCTCTCCATATTCCTTGATTTTTCCAAAGCCTTTGACATGGTGTCACACCAAAAATGACTATGTAAGATGTCTTCTGTAGGCTTTGATAAATTCTCACTATTGAAAAGTAAACAAAAAACACTCACAGGGATAAAGTGTCTCAAAATGGCAAAACAGCAAATGGTATTCCAATAAATCCAAATGAGAACCCTCCATGGCAAATAAAAGCAACTGTTTAAACAAATGCAAAATAACAACGATCGGTACACCGTTAGAACAGTAAGCGCTTTCACATTTATGGAAAATGCTTCTTCAGACTGTTGACTAACTATCAAGCTCTAGTATTTAAAACTGAACTCATTAAAAATCTATCCAATCAACATCTATTCTCAATTAAGAATTAATTGATTAATAAATTCTCACTATCCTGATTTAACAGTAACCCCTCAGACAGACAAGCTGTATAGTGGCAAATCAGCATCTCTTCCTTTCTCCCAGTAAACATGGGAGTCACTCAAGGTTCTGTATTAGGTCCACTACTTTTTAATATATTCATTAATGACATGCATTTAGCAATCAAGCAACCATCATCCATTATGCAGACATGTCCACAATCATCTGCTCTGCCAAAAATATGGTTAAACTACATTAGTGCACCCAAGAAGCTGTATCTCAGATGGAGACTGACTCACACCTGCTTCTAACCCCCTCCCAAAAAATGCAAACTTATCTTATTTATCCCTAATTATCATACCACACCATAAAAAATTATTCTCAGTTCTATCATCAAACAATACAAATATAGAAATGGTCACCCATACCAAACTATTAGGGGTTACCATGGACAAAAACCTAAAATTTGACTACTACATAAAATAGACTGTAAAGAAAATCCATCAAAAATTGGAAGCCCTCTATACAGCCAAATGGTACGTAACACAGCAGTATAGGGTAAGCATTGCTTCATATATTCTCATCCCTACTCTCCTATATGCAGCCCCCATACTCATCTATGTACAATCCAGGCAGCTCTTCTTACTTGACCAGTGCTATAATAAAATCATTACAGGATGCATCACTACCGAGCACAAAAGCAACTTCAGTGGCTGGAATTAAGGTACTATTTAACCTGTTCCGAGCTTGTCAAGACACATAAGCTCATATATAAGCCAAACAAATGCCCAAGTCAAAGCAATATTCTCCAACTCTACAGTCCCAAAAGATCACTACTCTCATCTGACAAGATGCTAACTGTGACTAAATCAAACAATACTGCTGGAGATGCCATATACTCCCTCACTCTCTCAAAAACCTGGAATTCCTTAATCCACTTAGAATATTAGAAAATAGTAAGTCTTTCAAACTACATTTAAAGAATCACCTAAAAAGTACTGGGTTATGATCTTGCACCTCTTTTGTGATAACCTAAATGCTGCCATTCTCTCTCAATCTCTTTTGCAGGTCTTCTCTACTTTCTAAATAGCCTCTCACTTCACTAAATGGCTCTCATACTCCTCCTGGAATTACCACAATAAAATCTCTCCCACTTAATGATTCAGTAGAATTCTTCAACTCCACGTTTCTTAGAATCCTTAATACTTTAGCCTCTCAACGACTAAAAAGAGTCAACACTAATCATGCTAAATGGCTTACCAAGTCCACAAAACAAATTATGTCCACTAGAGACAAAGCCTGGAAAACCTGGCTAAAAAACAAGACCTATTCCAACCTCACACTATATAAACAATGTCACAATCAGGCCAAATGGTTAGTTACCAAAAACAAAAGAGAACACTTCCAAACACTCCAAAACCAACATAATCATAACCCCAGAAAATTTTGGGGAGCAATCAACTCCCTACTCCACCCTGGAACCCACCATAATCCATCCCCTAACCCTGAAAAAACACCCTCTGAGTTAGCCTCACTTTTTAACTCCTATTTCATAGAAACCATCACTAAACATACTACCACCTTCCCACCCAACACACATCTACCAAAGAGTACTATATCACACACCCCTCCTACTTCAATTCCCACTTTCTCAATCTCTCCTATACCTACCTCAACCATAAAAAAAAATATTCCCAGACTAAAATCTTGCACCAATGCCCTGATAACCTACCTGCAGAATGAATTCTGGCAACTATTAGCTTCCTCCATAGCATATCCCATCAGCATCCTCATCAATAGAGTCATCCTGGAGTCTTGCATACCAAATATCTGGAAGAAAGCATATGTTCTTCCACTTAATAAAGGTGGCAATAACTCTGACATCTCTAATTTCAGACCTATTGCTATACTTTCCCCCATCTCAAAAATACTTGAAAAGTGTATTCATATTCAGCTCATTAATCACCTGGTTACACACCAACTGCTCTCCCCCACTCAGCATGGCTTTAGGCCCGCACATAGCACTAATACTGCCCTTATCTCCTTCCTAGCCACAGTTAACAGAGCCCGAGACTCTGGTTTCATAGCATCTGCACTCTTTCTTGATCTTTCAAAAGCCTTTGATACAGTTTCCCACCCCTTAATTCTTAAAAAAACTATCCAAACTAAGCATTTCTCCCCCCACTCTCCAGTGGTTTTCTGACTATCTCACTAACAGGCAACAGTCTACTATCTAACAGCACTGCTTTTCCCCTTTCATAAACACCAACACAGGTGTACCCCAGGGCTCTATACTAGGCCCCTTTCTTTTCAGTATATTTATCAACGACTTCCATACTACTCTTTCCCACTCCACTCTAATACAATATGCTGATGATTCCATTATTATTTGCTCCTCCAAATCTGCACATTCTATGAATGACAGGGCAAAAGTATGAGTCAAAATCAGGGGCATTTTGCAAAGAAAGGGACAGCTGAGAATTAAGATTAGCAGTTGGGGATGAAACACTCAGTGCTGCTTGTTACATTTGCAGCAACTGGCTTGCTATGGTTTCATTTTCCCCTGAAGCTGTTAGGGCACATGATCAACAGATTCTAGCTGTATAGGATTTTAGTATCAGCATTTGCTTCTGAAACACTAGCATTGCATTTATGGATTTGTTGTCATGACTGAAGTGTTGAGTGCTGGTGAAGCAATCAAAGCTTGAACGTTTGACTGCACCAACCTGCTTGCTGCATTTATGCTAGTGCAGCAATCAGCTTGCTGCTTATTATATTTATGTAAATATAATAATCAGTTTGTTGCATTTTTTTTAAGTGTTGTGATTTTTTTTGTTTGTTTTCAAATTGAAGAACATTATTTTATTTCTGGTCCTTAATTTAAAGTTGAGGGGCAAAAATTCTGGAAAATGCTCATGGTAATAATGTTGTAGCTATTACTCTGATATGTCTACTGGTTACTTCTGCTATTCTTTACATGCATCACAAACACACACACACACAAAAACACATGGTTTAAACCAATGTTAATTCAATTTACATCTTACTTTGTAATTTTCATACAAGAGTCTGTTCTGTCTCTCAGCAAAGAATCATGTTGTTTACCAAATTCACAGTGTACAGCTCTGTGGTTTAATTCAGCCATACACACAATCACACACACATAGAAATATATATATATATATATATATATATATAATATGTATGTATGTATATCTGCATCAATAGATTACTGTGAATCCTAATTTTACTGTTAACTTCTTTTCAGCTTGACTTTATTGACAGTTAAGTCAGTCTGTTGATGTTTAGTATGATTATAAGAATAAATGCATTGGATGGAACAGTGGTGCAGTGGTAGCATTGTTGCCTTACCACAAGAGATTCTTCAGTTCAGTTCTTGGCTGGAGTGCCTTCTGTGTGGAGTCTGTATGTCCTCCCTGCATTTGTGTGGGTTTCCTTTGAGTGCTCTGGTTTCCTTCCACATTACAAATATGTGTGTCTGAAGCATTTCTCCCTGGGCCTCTGCTGAAAATTGGCTTTGTTCCAAATTGGGCTTTCCCATTAAACAAATGTTAAATAAAAATACAATAATATCATCTTCATCCAGGTGCAAAAATGTTGCAAGTCTTCAGTTTTCCAAAATATACTTGAAGCTATGCTGTAAAGGATGAATTTCTGTAACCACTGCTTCTAATTTTTTTTGGCTAGTTACACCACTGAATTAATGATTTGGTATACGGTGTGACAAGACAGATGACATGATGAAAGAAGTGTGGTGAAAACATGAAGAGTCCACGGCTTTAACTGTAATTATTGACTTGTTGTCTGGCCAACACCTTCTTTTGACTTAATTTGTTTTATAATGAGTTGAGGATTTTTAAACTACTTTTTATTCCAGGATCTTCATTCAGTTGGAACTATTTTTTATTAGCAACAATGTTCATTTGTAATTTTGAAATTCATTTCATTGGCTTCTTTTCTGTTAAGTTCCAATTTACTCTGACTTGACTGGCAAAATTTGTATGGTATTCTGCTGGTAATATTCAAATTGTGTTGCTGATTTTTCTATTTCAAATTCCTCTTAATTCTGCCAATGCAGGATGTGCGACATGGAGACATACCACATTTCCATCTTAAATTTATTAAAACAATAAACCGGTTAAATACTTGACAAGGTATGACCTTTATGATAGATGCCATGATCTCAGTTGAAACCATGTGATGTTGTTGGGTTAGGCTACATTTCACACATACCTAGAGACAGGAAAAATACAGAGGTCATCGTGCAGGGCCGCATGCAGTTTCTTTTGTGGCAGCAAATGATGAGCAAAACAGCATCCTTTACTATCCCATATACGTACTTTGTCTTATGGGACAGTTAAAGGTGCACTGCACCACACATTACAAATACTTTTTATGGTGTCTGGATGTAATTTGCCAGTCAGTATCTTTAATACTGAAAAACAAATGGAGTAAAGTATCTGGAGTTATTACATGAAGAAAGATATCGGGGATGAAGGAAAGAGGGGAAACAGGACTTAGGGATCTGAGCACCTTTTGAATTGATCACAGGTTGCTGACTGAATTATAATTTGAGGTGATAAGGTAATAATTAAGCAATGAGTTAGGAATTTTCTTGAAATGAGAGGACAGGCTGAACTAGATATGGCATGATTATCATATTAGAGAATTACATTTTACCAGGATATTAGGAAACACTTCTATGATAAGATGTCAGTCAATCATTTCACCAGTCTGTCTTCAATGAGAAAATGACTGACAGATGAAATTAGTGACTGAATCCATAGTACAGGTTTATGTTAATCTGGACATTTAAAAAACCTCGAGGAAAAAATGAGTATATTGAGGAAGAGGGAGAGTCTGTTCTTGTTCAACTTCAATATGCAGACCAGACTCAAGATTATCTTGTTCTTCTCAGTCTTTGCCAATGGATACCTCTAATTTCTCTTTCTCCTTCTAAATCTAACTAACATTTGAGACACTTAAAACTTCACACAACTTCTAGATCTTTCTGCTATTAACACTTTAATTTAAGGAGTGGCATCACTAACCTGACAGGATATATTCAAGAAGTCCAGTTTTGTGTTTTACTTCACTGGCTAAATTCCCACCATTAAGCAGTCTACAGAGGGATGTAGAAGTGGAGCTGTCCTCACATGACAAGATGGATGTGCTGACCTACCAGTCTCCCCCACAGTCAAGCACTTTGCAGAAACAAGTGAAGCTCAGTAGCATCAATATGGCACATCACTTATACACAAGACCACAATTTAAGATTTGCCATGTTGTCTGATATCCTTCAAACTCCAAATATTGTTCATTTGCAACTGCCTTTACAATTAAGCATGACACTTTCATGTTTTTTTTTCATTTGCTTTTCAGCATGGTGTAGGATCTTTTGAAGTAATGTGAAATCCTCTCACGTCATCATTCTTCCTAAATTTAAACTGCTTACAACTTGTGTATGATACGTGAACCAATTTCTCAATGGAAGTACTATGATCTCTTTCCCTAGTTCAGGTGCTTATTTCTGTTTAACAATCATGTCAAATACCAAACAATCTCATAATTGCTAGTTTTCATGGGTAAAGGTGATTAAAACAGTGTGTGCATCCTCTCAGGGGAAATGTTTATCAAAAGAATGCTGTCTTCATCACTGTGGGATAACTAAGATTTGAGACTTTCTGAAAGTTAAGAAAGTTCAGTTACAGATTTGCTGTTCTGAACTGTTTGTAAGTTTCTAGAAGGCCAGTGATTGCTTGGGCTAAAGGGAAGTATCTGTGTTCACCAGTGGAAGTGGTAAACACTGAACAGCCTGCCTGACCCTGGAGGAGTGGTTACTACCTAGAAGCTGTAGTTTTATTGGCCATTTTGGGTCATTTCTAACCTCCTCAATCTCTCTCTCTCTCTTAAAACCCTACAACTCTCTTTTTGCGCAGTTTTGCACACTGAGCAGCGTTGGGCAGCGCTGCCTAAACAGGTTTAAACTATTCCAGGCTCCACAAAGTCTGCTGTTCACTTTTTCCTTTAGAACTGCTCAAAATCTCAAAGTAATCACTCTATTCTCTTTCTAAAGCCCTGCACTTGCCCAGCTCTTATAAGGAAACACTAACTAAAGCACTACACCCTCCTTGACTTCTCATAAGATTTAGGCTCCCGATTGGTCCTTCCTGATCAAGTGAAAAATCAGTTCCTTTCCCCTAATCTGATCAGTAAAAAAACATCTCCCTATACTAATCTGGTATGTCCAAAAATCAGTTTCAAGGTTACTCTCCAGTCCAGCTGGTGAATCTGGGAATTTTGAGGCAATGTTACAAATGCCTTATGTACACAGACAACTCTCTCCTCCTTCCAACAAACTCTAATACATGTGAGAGATGCAGTTACACAGCCAGACTGGATGCAGAGCTCTCTCTCAACCCAAGACTGGCACAGTCAGTCAGGAGGAAAAGGTAACCACCCGCACCACAAATCCAGTTTCACACAGACCTATTGCATCTGCATACCCAGCACATAAACACACAAAAATGGTTTACTATCATAAATTCGAAAATAAAAATAAATCATGTCTTTATTTTCGAATTTATGGATCGAAAATGCACATAACCGAAACATAGTAAACCCGAAAACAAAGCTGTATTACCGAAAATGTCGCTCGCGACATTTACGGCAACACACAGCACGCCCACCCTGCCCAAATACACCGAACCACCCAACCTAAACACACCCCCCCAACTTAATATTCCAACTCCGAGATCGCACTACAGTGTGGAAAGGGATGTATTTCCCTGACCGCACTGTACCGCGATCCGCTCCCATGAGCGAACGTTGTTATTCCGAATGCAGAGTCCATTCGCAATTACAACATTCGCTCAGATGACCTGCCGCATTATGAAGTATTCAAACATCTGATGTTCGAATACGTCATAGCCGTGCAAGTGCACAGCGACATTGTCATGGTAAACCCACAAAAACATAGTTGGAGGCTCGAAATAAAAATCTGCCTAAACAGCAAAGACCTCCTAAGCAGATATCCAAGCAACAGCCACCCCTCAACAATACCCATGAATCACATATCTCACAAAATCAGTGTGCCTCACAGTCACAGCCCTTAAGGCCAAACTACGCACCAAATACCAGCACACTGACGTTCCACTCACCAGACTGAACAAGGAGAAGGTCACTGTAAGCTGCCTGTCAGGTGCCAGGATCCACCACATAACACAAGCACTCAGGTCACTCCAAAGCAAGTACAAGTATGACTCTGTCATTGTCCATGCTGGTGTGAATAACCTGAGATGTACCTCCCTGGACTACATGAAAAGAGACATAGAGGAGCTCTCTGACCATGTAGCCCAGGCTGGTATGACCCTGACCTTGAGTAGCATACTTCCCTCACCAAGAATGATGCCACAGTATAAAGACAAAATAATCAGTTTCAACAATTGGCTAAAGTATTGGTGTCATTCAAAGGGGATCCAGTGTCTGTCAGCCTGGGATGACATGCTCGACAAGCCACGTTGCTTTGCTAGGGACGGCTTGCACCTGTCACCCTTAGGCTTTCGTATACTGGCCAAGGCTCTTACCACCCCCATAGTGCCTTTTTTAGGCAAGGCTCAAAGGACAAACCCACCTCCATAGACAACCCAAGGATAAAAAAACTAAAGGTAATGCTACTCAATGCCAGAAGTCTAAACCTCAAGATGCACGCACTCGAGGCTCTCCTCAGTATGGAGAAAATCGATGTCTGTGCAGTAACAGAAACCTGGTTCAAGGCTCCTGAGAGCACCACAGCACTGCCAGGTTATAATTCATACCATGCGTTTCGGCCCAAAAACTCGGACTGAAAGATACCTACACCTCCAGGTTGGTGGCACTGCACGAAGCATCGGAAACCATCCATGTGCAACTAACAGCGGGCAAAACTGCCTTTCAGTTTGTAGCCTGCTACAGAACACCCTCCCTATTACAGGAACCCCACTTAGCATTCCTGAGAACACTGGAGAATATGAAGGTCTCTCCAAACACTGTTATTGGGTGACTTCAACTACCCAAACATTGACTGGGAAAACTACTCAAGCCCAAACACCCTCGCCCAACGGTTCCTTGAATTTATAAACTCTAATGCAATGGAACAACTGGTCACCACTCCCACAAGAGGGAACAACATATTGGACCTGGTCATCACCAACATGGGGACTCTATGTTCCACACCAGAGGTAAACCCCTCATTGGTAAGATCAGACCATAAACAAATTTCCCTGGACATCCATATCACGTCCCCACCCCCAGCCAAGGAAATCACTGTAAAGAATTTCTCAAAAGCCAACTTTGCACTTCTCAAGACTGAGATGGAATCCTTCAAAGCCCCTGGGCCAGAGGATAATACAGCCCAATCCGCAGAATCTTTTACAAATGCATTCTATGAGCACCTGCAGGAATGCATGGATTGTGCTATCCCAAATAAATCCAAGACTCACTCCTCCAAAAACAGGAGACTGGTCTGGTGGACCCCGGCCATAAATAAGCTATACAACAGAAGGAGGAAGCTACTACATGACAGAGCAAAATCCCAAAAAGGGAAGGCATCTCTGATCAGTATTAGCAAGAAACTTTGTTCTCTCATAAAATCATCAAAGGCCAGTTTCGAAAGAAAAATTGCCCTAGACACTAAAGATAATCACAAGGCCTTCTTTAGTTATGTCAGGACGATGCGTGGAAACTCCCAGATATGCTCTGATTTGTTGCATAATGGTACAAAATATACCAAACCTACAGACATAGCCAACATCCTGGCAGACAGATTCAGCGCAAACTTCTCCCCCCCCTTCCCCCCCAAAGGAGCAAATGCCTATCCCAACTGAATGTAACCTCCCTGACATCACAGATTCACAGGTGAAAGCTGCCCTCTCCAAAGCAAAAAACACAGCATCTATGGGACCAGTCGGTGTACCAGGCTGTCTTACACGAGCTCCAAGAAGAACTGAACTCTCACATTAAGTCACTGTTCAAACTAAGCCTTACTACAGGATATGTACCCAAAGAATGGCGTACAGCTACAGTGGTCCCATTCCACAAAGGTGGTGCCACAACGGACCCCAGAAACTATCGCCCAATAAGCCTGACTAGTCTGGTCTGTAAAGCTATGGAGTGTATTATCATGGAACTCATAAACAAAGACATTGGAAGCTTCCAGACACTGGACCCTACCCAATTCGGCTTTGTTAAGGGCAGATCTTGCCTCTTAAACCTAGTTGATTTCTTTGAAACAAGACATAGACAAGGGCAAGGTAGTCCACACAGCCTACCTGGACCTCACAAAAGCCTTCAACACAATACCTCACTCGGGCATCATAAATAAGCTTACCAGCTTAAATATCAACCCCTATATTACAAGATGGGTTGCAAACTGGCTCAGAGATAGAACCCACGTGGTCAGAATCGCAGGTGCCATGTCTGAATCCAAGCCAGTTACAAGTGGCATCCCACGGGGCTCAGTTCTGGGACCTCTCTAGTTCGGTATATACATCTGAGGTTCAGATTAACACGGGGGGATTATGGCTGACAAAGTTCACAGATGATTGCAAATTGGGGGCCATAATCGAATCTCCAGCTGACACAAGCATCCTCCAAAAGGGTCTCACGGAGACAGATGCTTGGTGCCAGAGCCACAGCCTCAAGCTAAATGCTAAAAAGTGCATAGTCATCTCCTTTGGGAAAACAAGGTGCCCACAAATTACCACATAGGTGGTAATCCATTAAGTATGGAAGAAGTAATTAGAGATTTGGGGACCAATGTAGATAGTAATCTCTACTTTGATAATCACATTGCCAAAGTGGTTAGAAAGACCTTCTATATAGCCCACCTTAACACAAAAGGGTTCGCATCTAGATCAAGAGAGGTCATTGTGCCCCTCTACTCATCTCTCATCAGGCCCATAACTGAATACAATGCCCCTTCTGGGATGTACCTTACCCGACACCTGCAGCAGCTGGAAAGACCCCAAAAGTACCTCACCAAGAGGATCAAGGGCTACAAACAGATGTCCTATGCAGCTCGACTAAAGAAACTCCAGCTCTACTCAGTTGCTTACCACCTACTCAGAGGTGATCTATGCCTGACATACAAAGCCATGTCAAACCCAAAATTAATGGACATGCTGCATCTCAAAAAATCCAAGTCCCTTAGAGCTACACGATCCAGGTACCTAAACCTCAGCACAAAAATAAATAGGACATGCTGGAGGGACAGATTAATTTCCCAGAGGCTCCCCTCACTCTGGAATAGAATCCCAGTTCATATTAGACATAGCCCCTTGCTGACCCTCTTCAAGCAAAATCTGGACGAGTGGATGGGAGATTGCAAATTCACCCCTGGGATCTCTTCTGTGTCCCTGCTAGACAAAGGCACAGTAAACTAATCTTAAAAGGGTACCTTCTGTGACCTACTTTAAAGAGGCACAGTAGGCTAATCTAATAGGGAGGCGGAAGCCAAATACCCTCTAGCTAGGCTTATAAATGCCCTAGGGCAGATAGCCTAGTATCTACCTATGAACTGTATTTGGCACTGCAGGCTGGACTAAGAACTGAAGAATGCCCTTCACCCTCATGCTACGCCAGTTCCAATTTACTGACAAGCTTAGTCACAACAACCAACAGCAGTACACATAATATTTGACAAACCAAGTAAAGCAGGAAACAGGAATGCAGGATAAAATTTATTCCAGTACCTCGGCCCCAACAGCCTTCAAAGGAATAAAACACAGACTTCCAAATGCAGTATATATACTAATGTTAATTAGACAAAATTACATATAATTACATATAATTGAAAGGAATTAAGACAACATTCAAATTTAAAGAGACATACACAATTCATAATATTTCTGTCAACTACATGATAATAAATAACTATCAAAATAGCTTTAGAATATTAATTAAATATTTAAATTAACCTCTAAGCTTAACCCTCGAGGCTTTAGTGTTCCATATTTTAAGATAAATCTACTTTCTAAATTCAATAGACTTTTTAAATAATTGCCTCCAAAAGAAGCATTAGGTTTTGCTAAAGCACTAAAAAATAATGAATCTGCAGACCCTTTATGTGTATTTTGAAAATGTTCATATATTGGACTGCTAGTTCTAGCATTACGTACATCCCCAATGTGTTCTAAAAACCTAATGCTTCTTTTGGAGGCAATTATTTAAAAAGTCTATTGAATTTAGAAAGTAGATTTATCTTAAAATATGGAACATTAAAGCCTCGAGGGTTAAACTTAGAGGTTAATTTAAATATTTAATTAATATTCTAAAGCTATTTTGATAGTTATTTATTATCATGTAGTTGACAGAAATATTATGAATTGTGTATGTCTCTTTAAATTTGAATGTTGTCTTAATTCCTTTCAATTATATGTAATTATATGTAATTTTGTCTAATTGGCAGCATTAGTATATATACTGCATTTGGAAGTCTGTGTTTTATTCCTTTGAAGGCTGTTGGGGCCGAGGTACCGGAATAAATTTTATCCTGCATTCCTGTTTCCTGCTTTACTTGGTTTGTCAAATATTATGTGTACTGCTGTTGGTTGCTGTTTCTTTTGGTAAAGCTGGAATTTGGATTTATGATGGCAAATATTGAAAATGAAGGAATTTTATTTGCCAGCTTGGCTAGAGAGAGGGATATCAAGCTGGCACAATTCGATCCTTGGACAACATTCGGTAATTATGGTCATGATAAGAAATTTGAAGATTTAAAAAGACTGAGAATTAGGGAGACATCCTTATTCTATGATATCTGTTTGTTAGAAAAATATGTCGAACTGTCTATCACACCGAGAGGTTTAAGAATAGACAAATTACCTGCATACAAATTTGCTGAGGATGAGGCTGATTTTTTAACTGAGTGGCAAGCAGCATCTCACCAATGTACTTTAACCTGGTTACAGATTCTCATCAAGCGTAACCGTAGGAGCCTTGGACTGCTCCAATCTAAAATAGCTGAAAGTGAAGCCAGTTTATCAGCTTCAGAAACACATGCACCGTCTTCCTCTTTTGTACTGGCAATGAAAGATGTTAACCTAGCTGTTTCGAAGGCCGAGGGTGATGTAATAGCTAGGAAGAAGAAGAAGTTGAACAGAGATATTACTGATTTTAAGAACAACAGTATTTATTCTTGGCAACGCCAGCGCCAACGTAAGAAAAGTGCTAATGGTACATCCCGAGGTAGATCGTCAGAGGGAGGTTCACATAGTGGACGCGACTCCTCTGTATCGTCATCAGATACGGCTGGTGGAAGCAAGAAGAGCGTCTCTTTCGAGCGAGTGGATTTGGTGGATGAAAATGGTTTGGTAGCAGAAGAAGAGGAACAAGGTAGATGGAACTTTCGGCAGGGCGCGAAAAGGAAATTTCGACACAAGGGTCGAAACAAAAGGTACTGAGTTAGATGTTGACGCGAATGCTTCAACACATGTTATTTGCTCGTATACTGCACTTGGTCGCACTGCAGAATGTTTAGTTAATGAAAGCATTGGTGGGGTTTCTGTTTTGGATGGTGAGAGCTGTTCGAGTGACAATGCTCAATATTTATCAGCTGTTCTTTTGAATAGTACTGTTATCCATGAAAACATCGAAGTCGGGTCCAGCATTTTGAACTTAAGTGATTTGGTTCTTAAGCCTGAAATGATTACGGTGTTAAATTTGGGCAGCAAGTTTGTTCCAACGAAAGTTCCTGCACTTTGTGACATTCTTTTAGACATTAAACGTTTTTGCAGGAAATTGCATTTAAAAGTGTTTTTTGACAAAAAAAGTATTTCATATGATGTTAATGATATGTTCATAACAACTGCTGAGAATAATTCTTCAGTACTTGTTGACAATACATTAATTAATCTTTCTGCTAGTTCTAGTGATGTAGATGATTGGGAAGACTTGTCTTTCCTTTTTGATCCGTTGTTGAATATTTCTGTACATGAGGTTATGGGAGAAAATATCTTCGATAATTCCAGTCATGGAGACACTAGTATATTGGTAGGAAATGATGGGGCTGGTTTAGTGGATATCAACTCAGGAAGATTCTATACAGGATATGGTAAATTTATTTTACCTGAGCTTCCTAGTCGTAGCAATTTTTATCCACCTAAAAACTCTGCAGTTTTGAGGACATTTGAGAATGTCCTATGCAAAAAGGTGGAAATTGAGTATGCCAATTTCATGAAGCATTATTTTTCATTCAACTTAAATAAATTGGAATGGAATGCTTTAAAGGAAATGAAAGAGGCAGCAAAAAAATATGCTTTTTGTATTGCAGACAAAGGGGGCAAATGGGTAATCCTGAATAAGTGCCATTATTTAAAAATGAGTTATGATTTACTATGCAATGATGAAGTATATGTGGAACTGCCTAGCAATCCCATCATTGAATACAATGCTTTGCTGTTAGAGATTCTAGAGAGAGGTGAAAGACTTGGATTTCTGAATAATAATGATGTGAAACGTCTTTTTGTGGCCAACCCTAGAGATCCTAATTTTTATACCATACCTAAAATACATAAGAATGTCTCTGATCCTCCAGGCCGACCCATTGTGTCTAGTTGTGGTGATTATTTAGAATTTGTGGGGATTTTTTTGGATAGTGTGCTAAAGGAACATTTAAAATATGTTGTGTCCCACATTGTGAATACAAACCAGTATTGTGAAATAATTAGAAATTTTAAATGGAATTCTGATTTCTATTGGGCCACAGTAGACGTCAAATCACTATATACTAATATCAGTAATAAATTGGGTTTGGAGGCTATAATGAAAACTTTAGGTGAAGGTCCACGTACATCATTTATAATTTCTCTTTTAGAATTTGCTCTCAGTCACAACTACTTCACATTTGATAATAAGTTTTTTCTTCAAGTAGATGGCACTGCAATGGGAGCAAGTTTTGCTCCATCTTACGCTATTTTGTTCATGTCAATTTTTGAAATTAATTTTTTGTATTCTATGACATTCTTTCAAAACAATGTTATTTCTTATTTTAGATTCATAGACGATCTTATTTTCATTTGTAGAGGGGATGTCCTGGAGTTTGATAAGTTTATGGTAGACTTGCATAAAAATAAATTTGGCTTAGAATTTACATATAGTACCAATAAATATAAAGTTCAGTTTTTAGATATTCTGCTTTATGTGGATAAACAGGGGCTTGTCCAATTCAAACCATTTCGAAAAGAGGTAGCTGCTAACAATTTTCTTCATGCACTAAGTGCACATCCTAGGCACTTAATTGAAGCACTCCCTTATGGGGAGTTCAAAAGAATGTATGAACATACCTCTGAATTTAGCCTTTTGAGTTTGGAATTTGATTCAGTTTGTGAAAGGCTATTAAACAGAGGTTATTTGGAAGCTTCATTAAGGAAAAATCGTGCAAAGTTCGAGTGTGATCAAAAATATCATATTATTAAGACATCTAATAATAATATTACTCAGAAGGACATAGATAAGGAAGATAGGATATTTTTTGTTACAAAATTTTCTTTATTTTCTGATATTTTGTCTGATATTGTTAATTTTTTGTGGCCTTTAGTTTGTAGTAATGAAGATATTGGGCATCTCTTTCCAAAACATGTCTCTTTTTCATATGGTAGATACTCCAATCTAAAAGAAATATTGAAATTTAGACACTTTGGGAATGATAAAAATATGCCAAATATTGAAAAACAAGTTGGCATGTTTCAATGTGGTAAATGTAAGATATGTAGGAGGGTTAAGAATCTATCAGGCAGTGCTATAAATGGGGTTAAATATTTTGCTGAAAATAAATTTAATTGCTGTTCTTGTGGTGTAGTTTACATTATTGGTTGTGATTGTTTAGTACCGAAATATTATATAGGTCAGACAAAGCGACAACTAAAAAGACGTATATTAGAACACATTGGGGATGTACGTAATGCTAGAACTAGCAGTCCAATATATGAACATTTTCAAAATACACATAAAGGGTCTGCAGATTCATTATTTTTTAGTGCTTTAGCAAAACCTAATGCTTCTTTTGGAGGCAATTATTTAAAAAGTCTATTGAATTTAGAAAGTAGATTTATCTTAAAATATGGAACACTAAAGCCTCGAGGGTTAAACTTAGAGGTTAATTTAAATATTTAATTAATATTCTAAAGCTATTTTGATAGTTATTTATTATCATGTAGTTGACAGAAATATTATGAATTGTGTATGTCTCTTTAAATTTGAATGTTGTCTTAATTCCTTTCAATTATATGTAATTATATGTAATTTTGTCTAATTGGCAGCATTAGTATATATACTGCATTTGGAAGTCTGTGTTTTATTCCTTTGAAGGCTGTTGGGGCCGAGGTACCGGAATAAATTTTATCCTGCATTCCTGTTTCCTGCTTTACTTGGTTTGTCAAATAAGCTTAGTCACAAAGCAGCAAAGGGGAAAAGGCTCCTGACTTTGAAGAATATTTACTACAATATATCTGTCTCTGTCATGTATGGGCTAATGTAAAGTCATTGCAACAGTTTTTGACAAGATGGGCAAAGAACCTCATAGGTATAACAGCACAGTCAATGCAGTCAGTGGAATGAAGCTTTAAAGGGCAGGTTTGCTATGGATACGAAATTTTACTCTCAAAATGGTGTCTTGCTTTGAAAATTACACAGTCACACCTCTGCAGGGCTACATCACTGTCTCTGACTGTTTTTTTTAAAGGGAATTCAGTGTGTGATCCTATTTATCTGGAGCATTTCTCCCCGGGCCTCCGCTGAAAACAGGCTCTGTGGAACCTAGTCGGACTTTCCCGGTCAACAAATGATAAATAAATAAAAAAAATAAATAAAATTTAAGGCAGTTTTGATACTTAAACAACAGTCCTGTAAACCAGTTGATCTCTTTTTGTGTCTGATGGTAGGATTTAGTATACTATCCTATAGCTCAAATATCTGTACTGCAAACTAATAAACGGACTGCTAAATTTCCAATCACTCTCTTCAAAATCAAAGTGTTATTACAAGATAAAAATATCAGGAGTCCTACTTCAAATTGGCCGCTGTTCTTTGAGCACTGCTATCACCTAGGTCTCGATATACCCTGGATTAAAACAAACCCAGAAGGCAACGCAGAATTAATAATACAGAAATAACTGTAGATATTTACTGCTAATACCATCCAGTAAACAAAAGAGGAAGAAAAAGTGACAGATTCAGCTCAGAAACCACAGGATTAACTAAGATTTCTGAATAACAGCTTAAGCAATGTGCTACTAAGGTCCTGCATCTGACTGCAAGATTGGTAAAACACTATACAGCAAGATGTCAAAAGAGGAAAATAATATGGAAACAACAACTAAGACCAAATTCTCAGTACTAGCCTCACCTGAGAAAGACACAACTTCAAAAAGACAAAAGACAACTAAACAAACTGACAACTATAAAAATACAAATAAATCCAAGACAGATCAGCCAGCTAATCTGGAAGACACAAAATATGCCTTATTACATATCCAGCAAGCATTAAAGGACTTATCATTACAATTTCAAACCTTTGGTGACTCATTCAGCCAAATAATATCCAGAATGGAAAAATCTGAGTCCAAAATAATAGAAAATGAAATAAAAATAGACTCTCTTTCTCAAAAAACCGATGCCCATGACAAAGAAATACAAAACTTACAAGCAAAAATTAACAGACCTGGAAGCAAGATCTCGAAGGAACAATATCATCATCAGAGGAATACCTGAAACTGTACTTCATAACAATCTAATACCAACAATCAAGCAAATAATAAATTCCCTCCTAGAGGAATCTGAAGAAATCCAGCAAATAACAATAGAGAGAGCCCACAGAGCCCTGAGGGAAATGCAAACATCACTGAAACCAAGACCTGTCTATATCAAAATATTAAACTACCAAGATGTAAATAAAATCATACTGGCAGCAAAGAAAAAAGGCACACTCACCTGGAATAATAATAAAATCTCCTTTGCTCAAGACCTCCCAATACAAATAAGACAAGCAAGACAACTACTATCTCCATACTGCAGGTTCCTAATAGAAAAAAAAATCAAATTCCAGATGAAATATCCAAATCAGTTAATCTTTTACATCAAAGAGGTTAAATACATGGTTGCTAACCCCAAAGAGGCAAACGAGACATTCCTGGCTGTTTTCAAGCAAATTCCACCTTCAGAAGTGAAATAAATCCACAAAAAAAGATAAAGGACCCTTGGATGAAAAAATGACCCCGTTCACGAACACTGTAGCTGGGATCCAACTCCGAAATCTTCCCCTTGCTGTCTAGGCCCTTAAATCATTGATGTGAGCCATGAGGAACACAGGAAAAGGAAGTACAGCCTGGGTAGAAACCAAAAATGAACTGCTGTTTCCGATGCACGAATATAGGAAGGAAGTTCCCTCTGGGATATTGGCTTGCAAATTCAGTCCCCCTAGGCTTTTGAGGGTTTCATTAAGAACAGTCAGACAAAATGGATTTCAGCAAGCTCCAAAGGATTTTGCTGCCCGAATAAATGAAAATTGATCTGCACCAGCTAAAAGAAGAAAGCTGCACCATAGATGTCAACCAACCTGCAAGCAAAACCTTGAAGAAATAAGGTCCTGTTGAACTGAACCATTCACTAAAACAGTACACCCAGTACTGTGTAGGTGAATGAAACTCCAGCCTTAAATAATAGGCAAGAAATAAACTGTCAGAATTATGCTAGATCATAGATTAATATTGGGAAAAAAGGTAAAAAATTGTTAAATGTTTTATGTAAATACTAGAAACATGTTAAAAGATCCTGGAGAGAAGTTATCTCAGGAAATTAGTAAAATAACCTAACAATCCTGGGATAATGTAAATATAGCCTTAATATGTCAACTATAGCAGAAGGACTGTTTGGCTAAGCTGTTTTTTTTTTTTGTCTCTCTATACTTCCTACTCCTGTTAAATAGGTGCCAAGTATATATTTTATAACCCACACAGATTGATGTGGAAAAACATCACTATAGGCACCAAAGAAGGCCAAAATCTGAATAAGTAAAGGGGAGGAAAAAGAAGTCAAATGAGAGAAAAATGTAAAAATTACAAGATTGATTGTTTAACAATATTACTATGGTACACATATTGCTATAATTTACTGAGGAATGTATATTAATATGCTGTTTTAAAAATACTATTAGAAAGAATTAGTCACAAGACAAAACAATACATGCTGTACCTTAAATGCAATACCATCACTGTATAAATAATATGTTGGAAGAGGCTAGGGATATTAAGTAGCAGTGTTTGTTGAGGGAACTAGTTTGTTCAACTTTGTCCACATTGTTTATAGTAACACAGGGGGGATACTATGGAGTAAATCTATATCTAAAAAGAAAACACATTCCAAGATTAGACGTAAAGGTAAACCATATAATGAACCTTCATCCCCCCCCCCCCCGATTATTCCTGGTCCAGGGATATAGTGGTTAGGCACAGAGTAGGGACGGGGATAAATAGATGCTTTCCTAAACCATCACACAGTAACACATACAAAACAAAACTAATATACATGGCATGTCTAAGGAATACACCTAATAAATAAATGTGGGAAATAGAATCATGGAATGTTAAAGGGCTCCAAAACAAGAAGAAAAGAAAACTATTCTTACACCTTACATTAAAAACCACAGCCAACCTCATACTAATACAAGAAACACACTTGACTGTAGATCAATGGGCAGAAATTAGCAGAAAGAAATGGATAAGTCAAATCATAGCTTCAGAGGGGAAAACAAACAGTGTTGGGGCTGCCATAATAATTAAAAACCAATTTAAGGAAAAAATACTTAAAACCAAAGCTGACAAGGAGGGAAGATGGTGCTATGTAACATTTAATAGTCCTACAATACCAAAACCTATAATGGTACTTAATGTTTATGCACCCTGTAATAACCAACAACACTTTTTTATGTCATTATACCCAACCTTAGACCAATTTAAAGATCACTACCTAGTGATTGGAGGCGAATGGAATACATATCAAAACCCAGAAAAGGATAAATCTAATCTGACCAAATCACATAATAAACAAGCCACATTAGCCCTTAATGAACTCAAACACGATTTCAAACTATATGACCCTTTTAAATATGGGAACAGTGCAGATAAAACAGGGAAATTCACATTTTATTCGCAATGCCACAAAATGTAGTCAAGGATAGACTTCTTAATCTCTGACATATTCATTAACATGGACCCAACAATAACTATACATACCATTTTCTTTGCAGATCACTCCAAAATCTCACTGAACATTAAATGGGACAAAAAGATATATTTAGAGAATAGGGATCACAATTGGTCATTAAACCCTAATTTACTTTCCAAAATGGATGTAATAAAAGAAACAGAAGCAATACTAAAAATAGCTCTTACAAATATCAGTAACTCCCAAGAACCAACTGACATAGAATGGGCTACAACCAAAGCACAACTCAGAGGATTGTTTATCAAAAAAGCAGCGTACTATAAAAAAATACAACTGAAAGAGAAAATAGAGCATCTTGAAAAAGAACTAATAAATAACCCTAAGAACCAAACAGAAGCAGAACTTTTAAAACTGCAAAGGGATCTATATATATGTTAGAAACCAGGAACCTATCTTTCTATGAAGCCAGAATGTTAGCCACTTACACAGAAGAAGCTCAAATACCAGCTAGAGCTCTGGCCAGAATTATCTCCCAACACAAAAATGCCTCCAATATATCAGAAATAAACTGCAGAGACAAAAACTACACAAAAAAATGAAGACATTATTAAAACATTTGAACAAATATACAGAGCACAAATACTACAAACCTCAAAGGAAGAGAGAACTCTTTTTCTTCAAAAACTGAAATTCCCTAAACTCAATTTAGACCAACAAAAAAAAAAAAAAAAAACTAACTGAGCCAATATCCATCGGTGAAATTATTACAACAATCAAACACTTAAAAGTACATAAGGCTCCGGATGGACTCACATCAGAATTTTACAAAGCATTTTCCCCCTTGATAGCCAAACTACTATACTATACACTGAATTACATAATAAACTATAAAATAAATTATATCCACTTTAATGCCTCTAAAACTATATTTATATTAAAAGAACACACAGACCCCAAAAACCCTGACAGCTACAGACTCATCTCCTTCTTAAATATAGATACTAAAATATTTACCTCTATACTTGCAAACAGAATGAAAAATCTGATAGAAAAAATCCTCTCCCCAGAACAATCCTGTTTTACACCACATAGACAGACTAGTGACAATACATTAACATTAGATGCACTAATATCCTACGCTAACCGATACAATATCAACATCTACACAATGGTAGTGGATGCCCACAAGGCATTTGATAGGGTTAATCTAGAATTCTTACTCCAAACACTACCCTACTTTAATATACCCAATAAGTTCATTCAGATCATCCAAACTCTCTATAGCAACCAATATACATCTCTGTATATAAATAAAACTTGGTCAAATAGGATCCTAATAAAAAATGGAACACGACAAGGATGCCCGTTATCACCCTTCCTGTTTAACCTATACCTAGAACCACTCTTTCTATACATTAAACAAAATACATATCACAATCCTCCATCAATACACAACTTCAAAATATACCTCACTGCATTTGCAGATGATCTGAACATATACTGCACTACACCAAATTCAGATATAAACAAAATAATAGCTGCAATTGAACATTTCTCGACTATGTCTAACTACAAATTAAACCTTAATAAAACTAATATTTTCCCCCCTAAAAACACCCAAACCCATCTCACTAATACCATTGTTAAATACAATAAAAATAAAAGAAGAAACTAAATACCTGGGAATCACCTTTTTCCAGAGTAACAAAGACTTCTACCAACACAATGTAAACCTTAAATGGCAAAATATAATGCAAGACTGCAGAAGATGGAACACCCCAAAACTACCATTTTTGGCCAAAGTATCAATAATCAAAATGAACATTTTACCTAGACTAATGTATATATTCATGACATCACAGACAACAATACATAATAAATTCTTCAAACAAATTCATACCTTCCTAGCAAAATTTATATGGGAACCCAAAAAAAACAGAATCTGCTATCCAAAATTAACACTCCCCAAAAGCAAAGGAGGACTAAATCTACCAGATTTTAAAATGTACTACTCTATCATTAACACTAACAGAATGAGAATAGCTGAACATAACCCGTCAATGGAAAATTGGTCTCCTCTCTGGGTGACAATATATTATAGATATAGTAAAGTTCTAGGTTTCAATCCCAAAGCACTTCAATTCCTGAAGCAGAAAGAAATACAAACTTATAACATTCTATCAACCTAGCACAAAAACTCTTTCAATTCTTGAACCTTAGACATGCCATGACAATACTGCAACCCCTTCATAAAAACCCAAATTTAAAAATAAACAATAAGATGCTGGACTTAGTCCCTTTCCCAGACTGAAAGATAAAACAATCCAAGATATCTATCCCTACCTTAACTGTTCAATACAAGAAATGAGGACCAACTTAAACCTCCCTAAATCACACATAATAATCCTAAGACAAATCAAAGAACTGTGTTCCAGTTATCTCCAAAATGTTACTATGACCAATAGTGACATAGAAACTTGTAGCAGGCTTTGGAAAACTATTATCACAACAAAGAAACCTATTACCAATTCATATAAAATGATAAATGAAATCAAATACCAGAAGGACCTCCTTTTCTCTAACTACTGGAGAAAAATTAAACCATCCATAGATGATCAGCAAATAAGCCAGGCAATCAATCTAACACTGAAGATTTTACCCCTCAGAAAGTTAGCATACACTCAGCTCATGATCAATAATAATGCTTATTTTACACCTGCAACCCTGCACAAATTTAACACATCAAAATCACCTTTCTGCCCACACTGTAAGGACCAGATAGCTGACTTAATCCATGTATTTTGGAGCTGTAAATGTGTCTATAAACCCTGGAACTCTCTCAAGGTACAATTACAAAAAACGGGTTATCAAACATCAATATTAACTTGGGAATTCACTCTGTTACACATTCTCCCACCCAACATCCCAAGAAAACAAGCAAATACACTTTAACAATTTTCCTACTAATGAAACTGTATATAGCTTTAAAATGGCTAGATACGATAAATATCTCTTGGGAGGGTTTTAAACAAGTAGCTATACAACACCTTTTAGCTAATAAAATAGTAATAGATAAAAGAAACAAAAACATGAAATCCCGAGAAATTTGGGAACAAACCTTTAATATCATATTAGCATAATTCATCACACAGCAACTTAGAAATACACTATAATGGAACCAAAGAACACACACAAGTTCAGATATTAAATAATAACTTGGATATTACTTAATGTATATACTGTCTATATAACTGTGGAATTAACAATGAAAGCATCTATGTACATAGTGTAAATAGATATGTTGTATGACCTATATCCTGTGGTATTTGACATCAATGTATAACATATGTATATGTGTGTGTGTATGTATATATATATATATATATATATATATATATATATATATATATATGTATGTGTACATATATATATATATATATATATATATATATATATATATATGCACATGGTCATGTTGTAAGATGGTTTTTATTTGTGACATTTATTAATGTAAAAATAAAAATTATTGAAAAAAAAATATCAGGAGTCCTATTCTTTTACTTTGTTAGCTTAAGAACAAAGTCATGTAAATAAACAGTTTGCTTTATTCCATTATGTTATGATTTACATACCATGTAAATATGTCCAGGTTGTGTTTCTTGAAGATTCTTCACCCATGTTTCCTGCTGAAATTAAATAGTGAGCATTTAATGTACACACTGTAGAAAAAAATATTTAACAAAATGAAACCTCATGCAGAGGTCTCCATATCATATGTTGAATGTTGTTCTAATGATGAACAAAATAAATGTTAACCTGTTGAGTGTTTGCATGAACATTCATGTATACTGCAGGCTCTGTAGAGGACATGTGAACATTGCTTACATTTGATTCATTCTGGCTAGCTGAAAGAGAAATAATGTTAACATTTTTATTAATTTACTTATATTGTACAAATGATAGGTGATGGTCCTTTTAAATTTAAAAGTTTATAAAAATAAATTAATAAAGACAAATTTCACATTTCATAAGCATTCTTTAAACTGTGCTTTAAACAATTATTCAGTTTAAAATACAATGAATAAAAATGCAAACTCAAAAAATATGTAGCTTTAACCCATACACCTTTTTAACTTGCATTTATTTCACTGAGACGCAACTTATAAAAGACAGAAAATTGACTTAATTATTCAGAGAGCAATATATACTAATGAGCACATATTGTATACTTTGAAGAAATTACTAAAACTATATATGACACATCTCACCTTAAATTTCATTGTATTATGTAAAACTGAAGAGCCAGAAGTTGTCCAAAACTGGCAGTAATGAGCTCTGAGTTACATCAAGACAATATACAGTACATATTCAAAAGAAATTTTCAGTGTGCATCTCAAATTCATGAAAGTAATAATGAATGTACAGACTCATCCAGTGCAATGGAAATGTATTAGTGCAACCACATAAAAATATTGCAGTTCATGACATACCATTTCATAAAGTTGCCTGGACTTGTATGCAATCATCACAGTTCAGTGTTGCAAAAGTAAGTATAGCATAAGGATTAATATAATATGTAAATAAGGTTATCATTACATTGCAAAAAAATCACAAAGGATATAAATATTAACCAGATCCTGTGTTTTAATAAGCTTTGCATGATGTAAACTCAGTTTGAGCAGCCCTTGACTGATATAAAACAATGGAAGGAACAATGCAGATGCTGTACACATTAAAAGTGTTTAGCAGAAGATATACCACTGGTGTAGCTACCAAATATCTAGCCAGCCTATGCATAAGGCAGAATCCAACCACTCTGAATAATACAGTACAGTACAGGCTCACAGCTACATCATCTTCACTCAAAATTCTGGGGCAAAGCAAAATAAAAGACATAGATCCCAACTTAGGAAGAGTTTGTTTTTAAATAACATTATTTCTTATAGAAAGTTAATGGAACAACTGAATTTAGAATAAAATTGATTTATTAAATAAGAAGTCAGGAACATTAATATTCACTATTATTTATTGACAGTAAAAATAAATGATTTACAAGATGATCACTAATTTTATAATGAACAGAGCAAGAAAATTTGAAAAGTCAGGGGCATTATAAAATCAGAAATAACTGAAAATTATGCTGTAGGTGGATTGGACACTCTAAACCAGCCCTAGGTATGAGTGTGTGTGTCTAAACTGGCCCTAGGTATGAGTGTGTGTGTGTGTGCCTTCTGTGGAAGGTTGGGCGCTGGGCTGGCAACCCAACGCCATAAAACTCCACTGCCAATCATGAGCGGACAGTTGATCTGCTGTGGTGACCCCTAACTGGGAAAAGCTGAAAGAAGAAGAAGATAAGGCTGATATGATACCATAACAGATGCTTATAAAGCAGACAGTTGGACCAAATGATTGCAGAACTGTCCCTTGCAACTAGGTACCAGGGATGGAACATTTTTGATATAGGATATTCCAGTGGGTTACAGGTGGTAAAAGCAGCATATTCCAGTCATCTCTTTTAAAGACAGCAGGTAAAGTCCACATTTGCGTACTGTGGCAGGTGGGGAACTATGTCACTTTCAAGATAACCACAAAGAACAGCAAACATTCATTGAAGGATGATGCAGTTTAGTAAGCCTTACATAGCATGCAGGCTTTTCAGAAGATGGCATATTAGAATAAGAAGGAGCCCCTAATTCAGCCATGGCTTCAATATGTTTTAGAAGTGCTGCTGCCTACTCAATGCAGCCTAGTGAGCCATCATATCTCCTTAACAGTATACTAAGGAGAGGTATGTTTGGGCACACAGGACAGCACATGGAGTGTTGAAACAAATCTTTAGTATAATGAAGGGGTCACTCAACTGTCTGGATTACACGGGGTGTGTGTATCAGTACATACTGCAGAAGGCAGCATGGATATTCCTCTCCTATGTCATGCTGCACATCACACCATTGCAATGGAGATTGGCAATGGAACAGCATAAGTTGCAGCAGAAGCCTGCATGGAGTACATCGCATGATCATACACAAAAAGAAGAAGACAATGATGAAGATCAGGAGGAACCATCAACAGCTGTACAAGAGACAGAAAAAATATTATTTTATTTTATTTTTTATTTTACATTTGTTGACCGGGATAGTCCGACTGGATACATGTCCATTTTCAGCGGAGGCCCGGGGAGAAAAGCTCCAAGGGTAAGCAGATACAGCACTACATAATACCAGCATTACATATTACAAACAGACTATTTACAGAGCTTAAGCAAGCAAGTTAAACAAGTTCCACAGGTAACAGTTAATCCTGAGCACAAGTCAGGATTAAATTAAATTACACAGTAAACTGGTTAAACAGATTTTTTACACATTCTAGAGAGAGTTAGCCAGGCTTGATACATTGACATAGCCAGTTAAGTGACAAATGTTGTTTGAGTCTAGTTTTAAATTGACCTAAGGTGGAAAGTAAGGTAATATCAGCTGGAAGAGAGTTCCAGGATCTACTTACAGAGTTTGCAAAGAGAGAATCACCGGCTTTGTTATTAATTTTGCTAGTCTGATTTAGTAGTTTGTTAGAGGATCAAAGCGGTCTAGGATTGTTATAGGGGGTGATAATATTTTTATGTGCAGGAGTATTGTCCGGATTATAGAGGATTTTATAGGCCATAATCAGTTGGTTATACTGGATTAGGCTGGGTAGTTTAAGCCACCCAAGCTGATTTAGATTGATGCAATGATGTGTCCTAAAAGACAGCCCAGTGGCAAACCTGGCAATGTGGTTGTAGCAAATTGAGAGTTTGTTAAGAACAGTCTTGTTTAAATTCGAGAGTAGAGGGGATGCATACAGAAGGGTTGAAAGAAGGTGAGAACGAGCTATGGCAATTTTAGCTGGAGGGGTTAGGAAGGCTTTTATTCTGTAAAGTGACCCTAGTTTTTTATTGATGGTTTTGATAGTTTGGTTAACATGTAGGTCAAATTTTAGATTATTGTCTACGATGACACCTAATAGTTTTGTAGATGGGTCAGGGGAGATTATTGTGCCATCATTTGATTTTATGGTAAAGATGTGAAAGCGTTAGACCTACGTGTTGGTGAAAATAACAGCATTTTAGTTTTTTTGGGATTTAGGATCAGACAATGTTCAGAAAGCCAGTTTTCTATTGTATTAAAGGTGGTCTGGGTAGCTGACCATAACTCTACTGGAGATGTGGCTGAGCAAATCAGAGTAGAGTCATCAGCATATTGGATACAGCTGACTTTTGGGATGACGGTATAAAGGTCATTAATGAAGATGGAAAACAGCAAGGGGCCTAGTACAGAGCCTTGTGGTACTCCAAGGGTGTTAGGTAGAAGGTTAGAGAGTTTGTTCTGCCAGAGGACAGCCTGCTGTCGACCATTCAGGTAGGATTGAAACCATTGGAGGGCTCCAGTATCTAGACAGAATGTTTGCAGGGTGTGGATTAAAAGTTGGTGATCAACCATATCGAATGCCTTGGAAAGATCCAAAAAGAGGGCTGAGGATATATAATTATTGTTGCGATTATGGTTTATGGTGTTAGTAAAGGCTAGGAGGGCTGAAGTAGTGCTGTGATGAGGACGGAAGCCATGCTGAGTGTCTGCCATAAGGCGATTTTGGATTAGGTGGTGCATGAGTTGTCTATGATTACATTTTTCCATAATCTTTGCAAGTGGAGAGAGTATAGCTATTGGCCTATAATTGGAGAATTCAGTAGAGCTGCCTCCTTTGTGAAGTGGGATTACATAGGATATTTTCCAGATGGTGGGAATTTTAGCTTCTACTATGGTTCGATTGCTTAGTATTGAGACGGGGTAAGCAATAGCATCAGCTGATTTTTGTAGGTACTCGGCAGGGAGTTGATCAGCAGAAAGCATAGTGGGTTTTAATTTTTTGATCAAGGTATGGATAAGTGAAGTGGCGACTGGTTGGAAGCTGAACGCAAGTAGATTTCTAGGGGTGCTACTTTCAGGACCAGGGGAGCTAGGAGGTAGTTGGCTAGCTAGGGCTTGAATTGTCTCAGTAAAGAATTGGTTAAAACTATCAGAAAAATCTTCAGGGGTTTTATCAATAGTAGTAGCAGGGATTGGGGTTGAAGTTCATCCAGGATGTAGTAGATTATTTAAACCTGCCAAAAACTTCTGAGGGTTATTTTGATTTACTGTCTGTAAATTACAGTAGTATTGTTTTTTGTCTTGTAAAATTGATTTTTTGGTTTCGTTCCTGGATTGCCTGTATTTAATGTGATCTTGAGGGTCTTTAGAAGAACGCCATAAAGCCCATGCTTTGTTTCTAAGGGTAATTTTGAGTTTAGACTCTGTAGAAAGCCATGGTGCAGGTTTTGCCTTGGTTCTTTTTGAACGAACAGGTACATGCAAATCAAGGATCTCAAGGAATTTGTTGTTAAAGTATGCTACTGCTTCCTCTAAGGGGAGGTGTTTTAGAATAGACCAATTACATGAGTTTAGTTCTTGTTGGAATTTAGCAGGGTCAAAGTTTTTATTGTTTCTAACCTTTCTGAGTAAGGGTTGTTGGGAATTAATGGTGTTGTGCTTAATTGCATATGTGAGAAGGTGATCGCTTAGGCCATTAAGGAGGGTACCAGAGGTGTACAGATGGGGGTTACTGTTTATGACTACCCAGTCAAGTATACTTTCTTTTTGGTTGGGTTTACCTATCCTGGTAGGGGTGGATATGATTTGTGTAAATGCATGCAGGTTAATATGGGTGATTGGGGATTCTGAGGAACAGGTGCCCCAGTCTATGTTAAAGTCTCCAAGTAGTAGGGCTTCTTGGGGGTAGTGACATGATAGCCAGTGCAGGACATCTTCAAATGTAGATATAATGTTACCTGGGGGAATGTACATACAGATGATATTAATGCATTTATTTTTATTAAGTTGCAATTTGGTGGCAAGAATATCTGAATTATTAATCTGAGGGGGTTTTATTACATCTATGGTGACATTCAACTCAGATTTATAGAGTACAGCTACCCCACTCCCCTTCCTCGAAGCACGATCCAGCCTGTGTATGTTGTACCCAGGTGGTAACACTTCATTGTCTTTAGTGTTAGGTTTTAACCAGGTTTCAGATAAACAGAGAATCTCAGGGGAGTGGACATCCAGAAGTGCATGCAATTCATGTACCTTGTTATTAATGCTTCTAATATTGATATGACAGACTAGGAGAGAGTTAGTTGGCCTATTAATTGTAGGTTTGTAGCTTAGATTATAAGTAGAGGCGGTATGTGTATCTGAAGTGAGTGGGCCAGGGTTGGGGTGAATATCACCACCAAGTATTAGGTTGAGTCTATACTTGGTGATGAACTTCAAGAATTTGTTTATTAGTTTGTGGTAGTGTTTGGATCTAGAGTTAATGTGCCTGGGGTTGAGATGTTGATAGACTGAACAAGATGTTTGATAGGATCTGGTACTGTAAGTATGGTTGAAGGTGGAAGGCTTTACAGCTGGGGTGATAGTATGGCCTTTTGGGACCTGAAATCCTGTGAGAAACTGGTTTTCATAGAAGGCAAGGAGGTATGGTGTGAACAAGAGGGGTAGTAAAGAGGAGTATATCATTATCTGTGATTCAGCTAGTGAGTTAAGGAACTGTTTTATCTGGTGATGCAACACCAGAAGATAGAGAGGTGAGGTAAAAGTACTGAAAGGGGGATGGGCGAATGCCAGATGAAAGCTGATAGGTGCTATTAAAATGTAGGTAGTAGAATGGGGGTGTGTGGAATTATCCAAGATGAAAGCAGATAGGATCTAGAAAGTGGGGGAGTGGCTATAGTACTATAAATTTAGAGGTACTGGGGGTGGGAGGGAATTGGGGGCAGGGAGGGGAGCGAAGAGAGCCCGAGCGTAGCGGGGCTATTGCAGTTTACAAGGTTTCCTAGGTGTCCTAAAGCTATAAGTTAAGTAGTACAGCTCTTAATGTAAGAGTCAATTCACTTCAGTTACAGGGGAAGGAGACAACCACTCAAGTAGAAACAAAGAGCCCTATATAACCTTATATAACCATAAAGGAGTACTTAAGTCTGAAGGACCTTAAAATGAGTCTATATTATAACCTCAAACGGGCATTATGTCGAATATATCTCCATCGACACATAAACGCCGAACTACAAATTCAGTGAACCACCAAACCATCGAAAATAGAAACATTGAATGCATCACGTCATCAAAAGCGCCATTCAGGTAAGTGAAACCCAACAAAGTAAAACTACATTAACATACTTTTTGCAGGGGGGCAAGCCCCCCCTGCACCCCCCCACTTAAACATACCAACTCCGAGACTGCACTACAGTGGGGAAAAGGATATATTTCCTCATTCCCCACAATCACTCTGTTGGACAACAAACACATTCAATGTTGTCAGTTTCAATGGTTTGGTGATTCACTGAACTTGCAGTTTGGCATTTATGTGTCGACGGAAATGTATTCGACATAATGCCCACTCGAGGTTATAATATAGACCCCCTTTAAACAGCATTACATAGCAGATTTATATGTAACATGGATAAGACTAATGTCTGCAAATGTATATAAGAATAACAGACAGTAAAACGAAACAAGAATGGGCTGAAGTGTAGTGCACATAACATGCAAACTGCAAATCAGAGCCAGCATCTTTGTATAAAAGCTGCAGAACAACTTGCATGTCATCAAATGTACATATGAGAGAGCACACAGCTGATCAGAGTCATGTAGATCCTGTATGATGTGCACAGAAATCATGAATATAAATAGAAAGGGAGCATATGTTTACTACTGCCGTAATAATGGTCAGCTCTTGCCACCCCTATAGTGCCTTTTTTTTTAGGCGGTGTTCCAAAGTCCAAATTATCATTGTAACAGCTACAAACAAATGCAATCTGAGGGTCATGCTGCTTAACGCTATAAGTCTAAATCTCAAAATGCACTAGCTCAAAGCACTCCTTAAAATGGAGAACATTGACATTTGTGCTGTAACAGAGACCTGGTTCAAGGCAGCAGGGAGCACCCCTACACTACTAGGCTAGAACTCTTTCCACACCTTTCAGCCCCAGAACTTGGACCGAAGCACCAAAGGTGGTGGTGTTTTCATATTCATAAAGGATGCGCACACCTCCTGACTGGTAGCCCAACATAACACATCAGAGATACTTCAGGTGCAGCTAACATTGGGTAAGACAGCGATTCAGGTTGTAGCATGCTGTAGGTCCCCAACCATGTCCAAAGACTCACACTCCACATTCCTAAGCAACCTGGAGAATATTAGGGTCTAACCTAACACTCTCATACTAGACGACTTCAACTACCCCTCCATTAACTGGGAAAACTACTCATGTACCAATACACTTGCCCAATGTTTCCTGGAGTTCATTAATTCAAATGCCCTGGACCAGCTCATTCTTACCCCCACTAGAGGTAGCAAAATCCTTGACCTGGTCGTTAATAACATGGGCGACCGTTGCTCTACATGAATAGTCAGCTCCTCCCTGGTTAGATCCGACCACAAACTAATCACCTTGGAAATCCACATCACTCCCACCTCCCCCACTCCGCAAAGGTAACCACCATGAAAAACTTCTCCAAAGCTAACTTTGGGCTCCTAAAAACAGAGGAGGCAAACTTCACGGCAGAGATGCAAATGGAGAATAGTTGCATGACCACTGAATCATATACCAATGCACTGTATGAACACATACACAAATGCATGGATCTCGCCAAACCCAATAGAACCAAGATGCTCTGCTCCAAAAAAAGGAAGCCAATCTGTTGGTCCCCTGCCATAATCAAACTCTACAACAGAAGGAGAAAACTGATGCAGAATAAAGTGATGTCCCAAGACTGGAAAAACTCCCTTATCAGCATCAACAGAAAGTTGAGATCTCTCATCAAATCTTCTAAAGCTAGCTATGAAAACAGAATTGCAGGAGATAGTAAAGACAACCACAGTGCCTTCTATAGTTATGTAAATAATCTCCCCAGCAATACCCAGATTTGCTCTGAGCTACTGCACAATGGTACCTCCTATACTGAGCCAACAGATATTGCCAATATACTGGCTGATAGATTCACTGCCAACTTTACCCCTCTATCCCCCGCAAAGGACCAATCACAATACCAGTAGATTGCCAGCCACTCAGTATTACTGCTGCACAGGTTAAAACAGCACTGTCCAAGGCCAAGAATACAGCTTCTATGGGACCTGACAATATCCCTGTCTGTGTTCTACATGAACTACAGAGTGAACTGGCACCTCACCTGTGTGCCCTGTTCAATCACAGCCTCATCTCAGGCTTTGTCCCTACCGAATGGCGCACTGCTACAGTCATCCCTCTCCACAAAGGAGGAGTGACTACAGACCCTGGGAACTATTGCTCCATTAGTCTGATGAGTCTGATATGCAGAGTTATGGAACACATCATCGTGGACATAATAAACGAGGATATAGGGACTTTCCAGACTCTGGATCCCACACAGTTTGGCTTTGTGAAGGATAGATAATGCCTGCTCAACTTGGTCGACTTCTTTGAGTCAGTCACCAGAGCTGTGGATGAAGGCAAGGTGGTTCATACAGCCTACCTTGATCTGGCCAAGGCCTTTGATACCATTCCCCACTCAGGAATCATAGATAAAATCACTAAGTTAGGCCTCAACTCCTATATCACAAGGTGGGTTGCAAACTGTCTCACAGAACCCACAGTCTGAAAGTAGTTGACTCCAAGTTAGACTGCTGACTAGTCTCAAGTGGAGTCCCACAGGGTTTGGTCTTGGTTCCTCTCCTGTTTGGTATCTACTTCTCTAGTCCAGGCCAACACAAAGGGACTCTGGCTGACAAATTTCGCAGACAATTGCAAGTTGGGGGCTATTGTTAACTCCCCAAGTGATGTTGACAACCTACAGAATGGCCTCACAGAGATCAACGACTGGTGTCAGAACCATGGCCTTAAGCTCAATACCAAAAAATGTGTCATCATCCCCTTTGGGAAAAACCCGGTTCCTATAAATTACCACATTGATGGTAGTCCACTGAACTCAGATGCCATTATAAGAGATCTGGGAACACAGGTTGACAGCATCCTCTCTTTTGAACACCACATTGCCACTGTGATCAGAAAGTCCTTCTATGTGGCACATCTCATTACTAAGGGTTTTGCATCCAGGAAGAAAGAGATCATTGTCTCTCTCTACTCTTCTCTCATTAGGCCAGTCATCAAGTACAATGCCCCATTTAGCATGTACCTCACTAGACACCTGCAACAACTGGAAAGGCCACAAAAGTACCTCACAAAGAGGATCCTAGGCCTTAAACACTTGTCCTATATGGACAGACAAAAAACTCCAACTATTCTCTGTCTCATATCGCCTACTTAGAGGCAATCTCTGCTTGACTTACAAAGCCATGTCTGACCTAGCTCTTTTGGAAATGCTACAACTAAAGAAATCTCAGTCCCTCCACACCACATGCTCCAGAGACCTCAACTTCATTACCACAATCAACAGGACAGACTGGAGGGACAGGTTCATAACCCAGAGACTGCCCATGCTATGGAATAGACTTCCCATACATGTCAAGCAGAGCACCTCGCTGACCTTCTTCAAGAGAAATCTTGACGAGTGGATGGGAAATAGAAAATTCACTCCGGGGATAACTCCAGTGGCTCTACTCGGCAGAGGCACTGGGAACTAAGGTCGGGTGGCACGATGCCAGTGTAATACTATGTCTAGGCTTGTAAAGGCCCCAGGGCCATTAGCCTAGTACACACCTATGAACCTATTATGAAGACACCAGCACATAGGTATTCATGGACCTCAGTCTGTCCATGAAGCATGTTTGCAGCAGAAGTCGGTAATATATGTAGCTGTTGTGTGCAACATAAGTACCATCATCAATAGATGTTTAGGCTGTTACCAGTGAACATTACTTGGTACAACAAAGAATGCTTTCAGTTGCCATATCTGTTGCACTGCTCTATAACATATGTAATCTTCTAAGTTCTGTAGTGTTTACCCAGCTTATATGTACTCATTACAGCCCCTGAGTGTATGGCTAGGGGGATCCACTACACTACACCGACACACCACAAACCCGACAGCCAAAACGCCGACACCAAAACACCGAAACCACACAATACCGACAGTCCACATAACCGAACACCATAGCACCGACTCACAACACACACACAACACAAGCACACCAAAAATCTTACAAACCTACACTAAACTTTACATACACAACTATCTATGCACTAACCTTAAGCCAAACCCTAACCCTAAGGTCCGTCACTATCGCACACTTACCTTACCCGCACCCTATCCCTAAAGTCTGTCACTATTGCAACACTTACCTTACCCGCACTCTAACCCTATAGTCCATCACTAACGCACACTTACCTTACCTTCACCCTAACCCTAAAGTCCATCACTATCGCATACTAACACAGTTGCACTCATTTCGCATGTTGGTGCTTTCAGCATCGGGATTTCAAACTGTTGGTTATTTCTGTTGTTGGTCTTCTGGTGTCGGTGTTCTCGTCATCGGCATTTCGATCTGTCGGTGTTCTCAGGTAGACCCAACTAGGGTACCTTGTATTTCATCAGTAGACACCTGATAACAATGCTTAGCTAAAGTCAGCAGTGTCACAGTAGCACACATTTATAATTTACTCATTCTGCTAGTATCATGCAGCAGAAATCGGAACAATAGTCCACTTCAGTGTAGACAAGCCTGTTTTCATGGAAAACCTGTGAAATAAGGTCTGCTACAGAATACTGATGTAGATAAACAGAGCTGGTTAAGGTAAACTTCCTGGGATTTGGATCCACCCTCCCTCTCTCTTCTGTCGTGTATATGGAATACTGACTGATTCTGCATGTGGCAAAACCTACCCAATCACGAGCGGCATTAGGCACCTCTTCAGGCAGAAAAAAAAAAAAAACAGGCAAAAAGATGACATAGAGGAAAAAAGAGCAGATATCTAACTACACCCCTGCTAATGGCATTATGGCCAGTTTCTGAGCAATGGCACACTGTGTAATACCTACCTCCGGTGTCAAACTGCAAGTATAAGTCATCTAAAATAATGACATCATCATCACCACTGCCTGGACAACCATCAAGTACTCATACGTAAGCTTTCATTAACCTGTTCAACCTACACTTCCTCCTTTTCATATAAAATGATGTCCTAAGCTTACAGACATATAACAGAGATTCTGAACAACTTCAGCAGTGCTGGCAACCACTGCTGTCAGCCACAATGCTCGTATATGATGGGGCACTCATGGCTATGTGTAAACAGAAAGGCAGATAACATAACATGTGGACCATACATAACTCAGCTGTGGTCAGGCATCATGGTATATTGTGACAAAATACCACATCAGACTAGATCTACTGGTCTGCAGGCCACTCTCAGTAAGAACATTTGTCCTTCTTGGTAAATGGACTTGTAAGTGGTATTTGTGCTGGAAGGTCAGAGGATGAATGAAAAACACATACATTACCATTGCTAAGGAATGGCAAGTAATGTCTGTGACAGATGTCATATATGCACATTGATGGTTACAAATCTTCATGCATGTTAAGGAACATCTTTCTATGGACTGAATGCAATGCATGTATTGGCAATCTAGAAACATGTTCTTTTCAATTATTTATGACCAGTTATGTAGGTTGACTGCATCTAATAGATATCTAGCAATCATATGTCAGTTAAATGAACTTGGTGGAAACATAAGAAATGCCCACTTCATGCCTATATTATAGTATGATGTGATATTCCACAATAAAACAAGATAATTCCTCCACTGATGTGACAGATTAGACATCAGCATATCCACAACAAATGGGTAGAATATCTACTTCTGGAGCCATGTGCCTCTTCCTGGCATGGTTGTACAAACTGGTAAGATACTGATGGTATACCTGCTTAACAGCAATTTTTCTCTGAAATGTAGTGATGCTAACACTGGCTTTTAGCACTGTTTGTGGCTATGGGAGGCATTCATAAAAGTGAGGCCAGGCTGTACTATAGAAGAAGGCTGGTAATAAATATAGTATCTGACAGTAAAGTGCACCCTTAAAGTAGTGTACATGCAGTATCCTCATCTACTCTTTCTTAATGTTCATAGTAGTGTTCTGGGCTGGGCTGGTCTGCTGCCTGTGTAATTAGCTGATTCTGATGCATTTCACCTGGCAGCTCAGCTAGTTCTCCTTGATTACCTTCCTACTGCTGTTTTCCCTTCCCATTTCCTCTCTGTTTAAGCCTGTGTGTGTACCACACAGAGTGTTCAAATGTGCACAGGGCTGCTCTTTCCAGGTTTAATTTACTTTTTCTTCCTGTAAAACCCAGTGTGCAGCATGCACACCCACTTTCACTTTGTAAGGAGTGCTAGGCAGTTTGGACACACCTCTAGCTTAGCTGTGCTAAGCTAGGAGCAGACCCAAGCCACACGGCTCCAATCCACTTACAGTATGCCTGACACACACCCCCATGATGTCACCTATATCCTAGTCTTGCACCCAGATATTTATACTCTTACACTCTTGGGACCTGCCTCACTCCCTGGGGAAATCTTGGATTCACTATCCTTCCCCTCATTTGCATAGGATTGCCTGCTAATGCATAGTTACATGTCCCACACTGAGCCTCCCCCCTTAGCAACCATTAATCACTGGCCAGGTTTTTTTATGCCTGCCATTGACTTGCATGGCAGAATACTGCTTTTACTTAGAATGCTCATTATAAGTTTTTTTATATTCCCTCCGATCCCATTTGTGTGCTGCTGCCCTATGCTTAAACAGGCGAGATCTGTGAAAAAAAATTAAAAGTTGATTTTTTTTTAGTTTTGAAACAGTTTGCAATGCCAGTGGCCTTATACTTGGCCATTGGCATGCTTCCTCAATGATATGCAGCCTTTATTTTGAGCTGTCATAGCTCCGTTTTATAGTTTGCAGAAATGCACTCGGTTACTAACCGAGTACATTTCTGCAGACTGCACTCATCCTGCACTGACAGCTGACAGCTTCCTGGATCGCAAATTACCCTCATTTGCATGGTTTTTCACCTGCAAATGAGGGTAATTTCATACAGGAGCTCGGTCCGTACAGGATTAGCCTAAGAGCTCACGTGCACATCTAGGAAGCACATTCCTGGATCGCACATCGGCCATATTGCCAAAAATAGCTGTTAGACTAATCCTGCTTGCTATAACAGGCTTCATAAATCCGGGGGATAGCATGTAATGTGTAGTAAGCCAAATTAAGGATGAAAATAATATGGCAGCAGCTGCAATGTAGTTTTGACAACTTCAGAAAAACTGAAATGGTGAAGTACAACTAAGCCATACTGACATCAGCTGTACAGAAAACCATGAATGTAAGAGCTTCAGGGGACCTGGAAGTAGTGATTTTTATCACTGGTAGCACATCTAATGGCAGTGACAATGGCTATCACCAAAAACAGAAGATTCCCTTCACAAAGTTCTTTCAAACATGTTCTCTTCACTCTAGTTCTCGCTTCTGCTAGTGACACCTAAAAACAATAAAGATAAAGTGGGAATGCTGATTCTTACAGCACAATGAAAAAGCTGTTAAAACCACACGAAAGCAAATATGTCCAATACTGGACATAAAAGCCAATAATTTAAATAAAACCAAGAAACTTTATTCAAGTTTAAAATAAAATAACAGTAATAGAATTTTGGCAACAAAATCTTAGTGTTATTTCTTTCACTGATCAGGCTATAATTTTATCACCAAAGATTTCTGTACAGTAGAAAAGCACACAAAGGGCCAAATTCAGGAAGCCTCCGTGTAAGAGTTATAACTCTTACACGGAGGCTGCAGTTAAACGGTGTGATGTCAGCATGTCATGCATATGCATGAGGTGCATGAGGCATGCTGAATCACACTGTAACTCTTACACGGTCCGTGTAAGTCAGTAGGGGGCGTGTCCATAGGCTAAGCCTTGCAAGCGGACATGCCCCCGGAAGTCTAGAATGGCAGAAAGTAAACAGCCACGAGAGAGGCCATGGAAATGTGAATAAACACACTACACAACACATACCCCCACAGACCAGCAATGTAAAAAGTGAACAGATGTTATAAAATGAAAATGAAAACTGTTTTATTTTTTTAAACCCCGTAAATATTTGCTACTGCGTGCGCTCGTGTGCATGAGCGTTCTACTAGCGCAACAGTGGAAAAGGATATAAGAACTAAATATGCAAAGTAAGCCAAGAAGTAATAGCATAGCGGTAGAGTTGTTGGCTTAAGAGCAGGCAGGCAAGGTTTGAGCCCACACAACAACCTTTTTTTTTTTTTTTTTGTAAATAAGCACTAAAAAGGCCCCTGACAGTATTGTACAAATGTAAAAGTATTTCCTTTTGTAAAATGGAATGAAATGGAGCATATATTTTCAAGTAATACAATAATAAAAATATTTAGAAATGTACTGATAGCTAAGCTGCTGTGAGACAGAGTGCCCGTAGCTAAGTAGTGTTTCAAAGGCTGCAAATTGCTTGCCCGTAGCTAAGCACTGGTTTAACAGGCTCAAACTGTGTGCAGCTAGCTGTGCTCAGCTTAATATGCATGTTACTAGCCAATTAAGGTTTAACCCAGTGCACACCGTTTGCACGCCACGCCCACAAGCTAACCGCCGGTGCTCATGCGTGAGCTCCATGCAAACGAGCGCAGACCTGGTTTTAAGTGCTTAAAAGTGCCTTTAGCACGTTTGATTGACAGGTCCTGTACTCATTTCTAGACAGTCATAAAAATTAAAAATCAGTGGTCAGATTTGAACCCAGGATACCATGCACTAGAGTCAAGGTACTAAACCACTAAGCCATGACAGCAGTACTTAGAAATGCAGAAATAGCATATATATAGGATATAATCCAAAATGGAGCATGATAAAGCAGTTTCTGTGAAGTAGATACAATTCCAAAATGGCCAATCATAGAAATGTGCGGGAAAATCGGCATATATAAGCCCCATAGGCAGGAATACACAGCATAAATGATTGTAGAATAGACCTGCAGGCAGAATGAGCGGAGTAGGGGAGGGACGTTGCTTTCGAGCACAGCGGTGGGGCGTTGAGGAGTCCAGATACATGGTCTGGCTCCTAGTTAACCATCATGAGGCCCAACTCATGCAGGGCCAGGTTTCATGGGGATCATACAGGGCGGAGGCATGGAGCAGGTCCGTCACCACCATGCGGACCTGAAGCGACGTAAAGAAGACCAGTTGACCCAATGGATCCAGGAGGCCCGGGATATGCCCAACGCCCCACTACTGAGTAAGTTACATTTTACTTATGTATGTAAGGAATTCAACTAGCTGATACCATGGAGATGTGCATTCCAATATTACTTGTTTTGTATTACAGCTGCAGGTGTCCGCTCTGCGAATTGCAGGGCACATGACCGTAGGTTGGTGCGGCTGCGCCACCATGCAGGTTAGTAACCCCACCTAGTACTTGTAAATAAATATTATAGTGCAGCATGTAGCAGAGCACTGCAGTGTATTGATTAAAAGTAATAGAATGTGCAAGCAACAAGTGAAAGTCTGCAGGTATGGCTGCAACAAGTTCATCACTATGCAAGTGAAACTGGAAATATAATTGATAGAAATAAATAGTTCTGTAATACAGATGTCCCACCATTAATTAAATGTAGTATAACCTGCAGTAGTCTCAAGAGTACAGCTTCAGAAGCTGAGTTAATCACATGTGAGATATATCCCCTGTTGAAATGCTGAATCATGACAGAAGTGAGGCTGCTGGAAAGTGTTTGAATCACCACAGGTCTAATATGTGAACAAAGCCTAGAAGTACCAACCTGAACTGTGAAATAGCAGGATGTGTGAGAGTGACAGAAAGGGTCATGTATCAATAAATAAAGTAGTAATAACTCCTGAATATATAAGCCTCAGTGTGGTTCTACAGAACTAAATGCATGTGGGAATTAAAAATTAACATCCCAAACTGATTTCAGTGTGTCTGAATCTTGAATGTTTAAGCCAAAATCTGTATATGGTGATGACAATCAACAATTTTCAGATAGAATGAATGATTGTCTGACATACTAAACATCCATAGTTGTCCCCTGCCCTGTCATCAAAGTGTAGCAGGATGATGTATCTGATCAAATTCAAAATAACTAGGATAGTGATGTATCTGTAACAGGTCTAGCATGACAGTCAATTAAAAATCATTTTGAAACTATCACCCACAAGTTAATTGTGTGTCTATTACAAATGTATATTAATATAATTTATGAATGTGTCATCATTTTCTTTCTCCACCCCACCCCACCCTATAATTGCAAATTAAAAAACTCACTAAATATTGGTATGTGAACATTTCATTAACCATGGACATTTGTCCTGTTGTTTCAAAAATATATGCATGTCCGTTGTTGCATGTGCCCTGTTCATACCTGCAAACCTGATGGCCTGTTGCCATTAATCAACCCTGCATGTTGTTTGATTGTGTATTTCTGTTCAAATAATGCATGTGATATTGATATGCCTGTTGTTCAATGGTGTTAATATCTGGGTGTTTGTTTAATGGGAATACCAATGCATGCTGTTACAACTAATTTGAATGGAATAATATGCTACTAACCTAAACTAACATAACATACTCACAAACCTAGAACGCTTGGGAAGGCGGGTCCCAGCGGACCCACCTCTCCCACCTCATCTGGCGACTGCACCTGGCACTAGTGCCCAGGCCGGACCCTCTTCCGGTGGCCCTGTGCCACCTTCGGGGGATGGGGCCTGTCCCCCCTCTGCAAGCATGGCCGGAGGAGCCCGTCCACTCACCCTCCAAGGTGTCCGGTCTGTGGTGTGAAGGGAGATTCAAGACTTTGTCCTTGGGCCCCTATGCCAGCTTGAGGCTCGGGTGGCACAGCTTACGGGCATGCCCGTTGTCCCGCCTGCACAGCCCCCAGCACAGCCCCGTCCTGGGCTGTGAAGGAACAGTGGCAACTGCCTATGGGTGGGGATATCAGTTCCACTGTTGCCATCTGTGGGCTCATGTGCCCTGGGTATCCCAACCTCCGTCCCCGTCAATTGTGTAACCCCCCACATGTGTCATACACCGCCCCTGCATGCGTCTTGTCTGTCTTGTCTGTTAACCTACCCAACCTACCTCCCCAGCTATACTGACTACCTTTACCTGACATACCACTCTCACCTGAAAAAAAAAAAAAGGGCACTGTGTACCCACAAAAAAATTACGCCCCATACATAGCTGTCCATGTTGCACACATGTCTGCTGGACATTGAAACTGTTAATTACAATTGGCTGTACAACAGGTATTAATGTTGTCCTGACACCTCTCTCAGGGGTGGAAGGTTTCAAATGTCACACCAAATTACATACAAATGCACAGCTGTTGCTGAGAGAGACATGGGCAGCTATGGGCCTCACCTACATCCTTCCTGCAAATCCCAAGTTTGTTTCCCTACTGTCTTACCCTCTTTGTGACCCCTTTTTCACCACTTTCCTGTCACCCCTTTTTCTTTTCTTTCAAAGAAAATAGCGGTGTGCTGCCAGGTTGCGGAGCTCACCGCCAGTGCGCATGCGTGAGCTCCGCGCAAACAAGCGCAGACCCGGTTTTAAGTGCTTAAAAGTGCCTTTGGCACTTTTGATTGACAGGTCCTGTACTCATTTCGAAAGAAAAATAAATTCCCACTGTCAGTCTTGAACCCAGGACCTTGGTAAAAGTAGTCTGTATGACCTACCACTAAGCCATGACTCTCATACAAGAACATAGTGCTAAAAATATATATAACATGTAATAGCAGGAATCAATATAAAGGCAATATAGGATGTGTACTACCCAAACCAGGTCAGGGAGATTTTTAATGCCCGAATTACTGGATTCCCATACTAGTTTAGTGTTAACAGAAACAGCCCTGCTAATTGTTAGCTTGTACATAATAATGTAAGGTAATGTACATATATGAAAGTATTATATGTACACACACATATATATATATATATATATATATATATATATATATATATATATATATATATATATATATATATATAGGTTCATAGCTTCATACTAGGCTATCTGCCCAAGGGCATTTATAAGCCTAGCCCTTAGTTATGTGGCTTTCGCCACCCCTTTAGTTTGAATAAAACTATGCCTATTATTTTGCTGTGCCTCTGTCAAGCAGTGACACTGAAGTAATCCCCGGGGTATATCTGCGATCTCCCATCCATTGGTCAAGATTCCTCTTGAACAAGGCCAGCGAGGTGCTCTGCCTCACATGTACTGGGATTTTGTTCCATAGCATAGGGAGTCTCTGGGTGATGAATCTGTCCCTCCAGCACATTCTATTAATAACCGTGTCAAGGTTTAAGTCTCCCGCCCTTGTGGTTCTGAGGGATTTAGATTTTTGAGGTGAAGCATATTCATCAAATCTGGGTTTGACATGGCCTTATATGTCAGGCACAGGTCACCTCTGAGCAAGCGGTATGAGACTGAATAGAGCTGTAGTTCTTTCAGTCGGGCAGCATAAGACATATTTTTGAGACCCTTTATCCTTTTGGTGAGGAACTTTTGGGGCCTTTCCAGCTGCTGCAGGTGTCGGGTCAGATACATTCCGAATGGGGCATTGTACTCAATCATAGGTCTAATGAGTGATGAGTACAGGGGACGATGACCTCCCTTGATCTAGATGTGAATCCTTCATGATCAGGTGGGCAATGTAGAAGGTTTTCCTAACTACTTTAGCAACATGAGTGTCAAATGAAAGGCTACTGTCAACCTGGGTCCCCAGATCCCTGATGACTTCTTCTGTGCTCAGTGGATTGCCACCTATATGGTAGCTAGGGGTAACCTTGTTTTTCCCGAAGGGTATGACTATGCATTTCTTGGCGTTTAACTTTAGGCCATGGCTCTGGCACCAGTTATCCATTTCTGTGAGGCCCATCTGAAGGATATCTGTGTCAGATGTGTTTTCGACTATGGCGCCCAGTTTGCAGTCATCTGCAAACTTTGTCAGCCACAACCCTCCTATGTTTGCCTGTACTTCAGAAAAGTAGATGCCAAACAAGAGCGGACCCAGGACTGAGCCGTGTGGGACACCACTTGTGACAGGCTTTGAGTCTGACATGGCTCCAGCAACTCTGACCCTGTGGGTTCTGTCACTTAGCCAGTTTGCAACCCATCTTGTGATGTATGGGTTTACATTCAAGCTGATGAGTTTTTCGATGATACCTGAGTGGGGTATTGTGTCGAAGGCCTTTGCCAGGTCGAGGTAGGCTGTATGGACTGCCTTTCCCTCATCAATGGCCTTGGTGACTGTCTCGAAAAAGTCAACCAAGTTTAAAAGGCATGATCTGCCTTTGACAAAGCCAAACTGGGTTGGATCCAAAGTCTGCAAGTTCCCTAGGTCTTTATTTATGAGTTCCATTATGATCCTCTCCATGGCTTTGCAGATAAGGCTTGTCAAGCTAATGGGATGGTAATTTCCAGGGTCGGTGGAGGCACCCCTCTTGTGAAGTGGGACCACAGTCGCCGTGCGCCACTCCTTGGGTACGTATCCTGAGGTGAGGCTAAGATTAAACAGCTGTCCTAACTGCGGGTTTAATTCCTCATTGAGTTCGTGGAGCACAAAGCCAGGGACACCATCTGGTCCCATGGATGGTGTGTTTTTTGCCTTGGAGAGAGCAGTTCTCACCTGGGTGTTGGAGATGTTTGGGGGGCTACAATCCTCTGGTATAGATATCTCTCCTTTTGGGGGGGGGAGAAGTTTGCACTGAACCTGTCTGCCAGTATGTTGGCAATGTGTGTAGGTTCAGTAATCTTCACATCATTTTGAACTAATTCTGAGCATATCTGGGAGTTTCCTCCTAGGTTTCTAACATAGCTAAAGAAGGCCTTATGATTGTCTTTTGAGTCCTTGGCGATTTTTCTCTCAAAATTTGCCTTGGATGATTTTGAGAGCTCTTAATTTTTTACTTATAATGATCAAAGGTGTCTTACCTTTCAAGGATTTTGCTCTATCTTGTAGTAGCTTCCTCCTTTTGTTGTAGAGCTTGTTTATGGCTGGGGTCCACCAGACTGGACGCTTGCCTTTGGTACAAAGAGTCTTTGTTTTGTTTGGGATTGCCTGATCCATGCAGTCCTGTAGGTGCTGGTAGAAGGCATTTGTAAGTGATTCAGCAGTTTGAGTAATGTTTACCACTGGCTCAGGGGCCTTAAAGGAGACCACACTAGTTTTTAGAAGTGTGAAGTCGGCTTTTGAGAAGTTTTTCACTGTGGTTTTTTTATTTCAGGTGGGGGTGGGATGAGGACCTCCAGCGAGATTAGTTTATGCTCTGATCTCACCAGAGAGGGGTATACTTCCGGTGTTGAACATTGTGATCCCATGTTCGTGATGATGAGATCAAGCATGTTTTCTCCTCTTGTGGGGATGGTGACTAGTTGTTCCATGGCATTTGAGTTTATGAACTCCAGTAACCTTTGGGCTAGAGTGTTTGGGCTTGAGTAGTGTTCCCAGTCTATATTAGGGTAGTTGAAGTCACCTAGTATGATGGTGTTTGGAGATACATTTATCCCCTCCAGTGTTTTCAGGAAGGCCATGTGAGGTTCCTGAGTTTGAGAGGGTGGCCTGTAACATGCTACAAATTGCAGAGCAGTCTTGCCTATGGTTAATTGCACCAGGATGGTCTCCGATGCATCATGCGTTGCCACCAACCTTGAGGTGTGGGTGTCCTTTATGAATATGGACCCCCTCCTTTCTTGGTGTTGACCGGATTTTGGGGCCGGAACGCATGATATGAGGTGAAACCTGATAGTGCTGGGGTGCTCTCAGGAGCCTTGAACCAGGTTTCTGTCACAGCACAGACATCAATGTTCTCCATACTGAGAAGGGCCTCAGTGCGTGCATCTTGAGATTGAGACTTCTGGCATTGAGCAGCATTACCCTTAGTTTTTTCCTTTTTGTGTTCTAGGGTGGTAGGTTTAGAATTTGAGCCTTGCCTAAAAAGGCACTATGGGGGTGGCAAGAGCCTTTGCCAATATCCGGAAGCACAGGGGTGACAGGTGCAAGCCGTCCCTTGTGAAGCAGCGTGGCTTGTCCAGCATGTCATCCCAGGCAGACAGACATTGGATCCCCTTTGAATGACACCAGAATTTAAGCCAGTTATTAAAGCTGATCATCTTATCACTGTATTGTGGCATTATTCTAGGTGAAGGTAGGATACTGCTCAAGTTCAGGGTCATACCTGCCTGGGCTACATAATCAGAGAGCTCCTCAATGTCTCTTTTCATGTAGTCCAAGGAGGTACGTCTCAGGTCGTTGACACCAGCGTGGGCAATGACTGAGTCGTACTTGTACCTGCTGTTGAGAGACCTGAGTGCTTGCATTATGTGGCGGATTCTAGCGCCCGACAGGCAGCTTACTGTGACCTTCTCCTTACTCAGTCTGGTGAGCGGGACGTCAGTGTGTCTGACTATGGAGTCACCAATGACGAGTGTGTCTGGCATTATATATTAATACATATGAAATATAGTGGTAGGTGTCAGTATTCATACACACTCACTACAGGAAACAGTGAAGATAAATGCAGCAACCAGAATCTACAACACAGCCTGACTCCTGTGAGACTTACTAACCCTTTTAACTGTGTAAAGGTGCCTTCAGCACTTTGATTGACAGGTCCTGTACTCATTTCGAAAGAAAAATAAATTCCTACTGGCAGTCTTGAACCCAGGACCTTGGTAACACTCGTCTGTATGACCTACCACTAAGCCATGACTCTCATACAAGGACATAGTGCTAAAATATATATAACATGTAATAGTAGGAATCAATATAAAGGCAATATAGGATGTGTACTACCCAAAGCATGTCAGGTAGATTTTTAATGCCCGAATTACTGGATTCCCATACTAGTTTAGTGTTAACAGAAACAGCCCTGCTAATTGTTAGCTTGTGCATAATAATGTAAGGTAATGTACATATATGAAAGTATTATATGTACATATATATATATATATATATATATATATATATTAATACATATGAAATATAGTGGTAGGTGTCAGTATTCATACACACTCACTACAGGAAACAGTGAAGATAAATGCAGCAACCAGAATCTGCAACACAGCCTGACTCCTATGAGACTTACTAACCCTTTTAACTGTTTAAAGGTGCCTTCAGCACTTTGATTGATAGGCCCTGTACTCAATTTGAAAGCAAAATAAAAGCATACTATTAGGCCCTACCACAAGACCATTGTAACACTAGTCTGTATGACCTACCACTAAGCCATGTCTCTCATACAGGAATATAGTGCTAAAATAAGTAGAACATGTAATAGTAGGAATGAAGATAAAGGAAATATAGGATGTGTACTACCCAAAGCATGTCAGGTAGACTTTTACTGTCCTAAATACTGGATTCTCATACTAGTTTAGTGTTAATAGAAACAGCCCTGCTAATTGTTAGCTTGTACTTAATAATGTCAGCTAATGTACATATATGAAAGTATGTATATGTACACACATATATATATATATATATATATATATTAATACATATGAAATATAGTTGTAGGAGCCAGTATGCATACACACTCACTACAGGGAACAGGTGAGAGAAATGCAGCAACCTGAATTTACAACACAGCATGAATCATGAGAGACTTACTAACCTTCACACTCACAGAACACTGTCGACAGCATAGCAGCATGGTCCACGCCCTTACAATCTGAAAGGGCAACGCCTATCTCACATACCCTTTTATAGCACTGTCCTGAAATCACAGTGAGACATGCAATCAGTACACAACTGGTTGCATGCAATTAGCAAATGCTGCCTTACAATTGGTGCAGAGGCCATCACATGGACCTATGCAGATACCTACAAAAGCATCCAGTACTAACACTCCACACATGCAATACATTCATTGCACCAAACCGATGGAGAGAGAGAGAGAGAGAGAGAAAGAAAGAAAGAAAGAAATAAAGCAATAAATGCAGTGATAAAAAAACTGCATCATCACAGCAACAAAAGCAGCAGCAGCAGCAAACAGCAAGTAGCACCAGTGACACAGCAACAGCTGACACAAACACAGGTAATGCAAAGTAGCAGGTTAATACTGTGTTTACTGTGAAACCTCCAAATGTATCATAGTTCACTATCTATAGGGATGTCCATGAGATAGGTTGTGTGTACATAGTCCTGATATATATACATATGTAATATTGCTGTACATGTCTTCCATACTTAAAACTTACATAGCTTAGAACACAAGGCCAGTTATGCATATGATGCAGTAGTTCCCAGGGTCAGTAGAGGTTCCTCCTCATTGGTGTGGGACCACTGTGTATGTATGGCACTGTTCAGGTACATATCCTGTAGTATGGCCAGAGTTTAATATCAGTCTGTAATGTGGTGCTATGTCCTCTAGGGGTGAACGTATCACACATCCAGGGATACCATTTTGTAACAGTGATGCTGTGTGTTCTGCAGTGTTGAGGGTGGCCCTCACCTGGACATGTGAGATGATAGGGAGGTTACATTCATCTATGATAACTAATCCCACTTGTGTAGGAGAATGGGGGGGATACCTGCACCTAAACTGTCTGCAACAATGTTGCCAATATCTGTGCATTTGGTGAATGTGAAGCTTCTTACCACTGCTGACCACAGATGCCTTGCCTTCATGTGAATCTTCTCTGTGCTGCAGTAGCCTCCTGCTATTGTTATACAATGTGCCTGTATCTGTAGTCCACTGGACAGGATAAATATGTGGTGTGCATACGGTCTGGGTTAGATATGTGTGTGCACATTACATGCACTATGTGGGATGTCTGTGGTAAGCTTTTGCAAAGGGGCCAGCAGTGTGTGTTGTGGCTTCCACTGGCCCAGTGGTCTGCATGGATAGCATCACAGTCCTAACTAGTGAATAACTGTGTAATTACATACATACATAGCAAGGTAGTGTACTGTGCTTGTGGTGTTGTTGGGATATGTATATCCAGGCTGAGTAATGTGTGTCCACATCACAGTGTTGGATGGCAACACACATACAGTATGTTGGGATGAACACCCAGAGTGTTTCAGAAGTGTTGCCTGTGCAGAAATATCTGGCCATTACCTGCGCATCCCCCACAACACACACACATGCAACATATGGCAGAAGTAGTATAGCAGTACACATAGGTTCATAGGTTCATACTAGGCTATTTGCCCTAGGGCATTGATAAGCCTAGCAGAATGTGTTTGTCTTTTGCCACCCAATTAAAATGTATGTTGCTATGCCCTTTTCCGAGGTTAGCATACTGTGCCTCTGTCTAACAGTGACATAGAAGTGATACCCGGGGTACATCTATGATCTCCATCCACTCATCCAGATTCCTATGGAAGAGAGTCAATGAGGGACTCTGCCTAACCTGTACTGTGAGTTCATTACAGAGTGAAGGGAGCCTCTGGGTTATGAATCTGTCCCTCCAGCATGTCCTATTTATTTCAGTGCTAAGGTTCAGGTCTCTTGAGCGTGTGGCGTGTGGCTGTATGGGATTTTGATTTCCTGAAGTGCAGCATGTCCATTACTTCTGGGTTGGACATGGCTGTATATGGCAGGCACAGACTGCCTCTGAACAGGCAGTATGCCACTGAGTCCAGCTGGATTTTCTTTAACTGGGCAGCATATGGCATCTGTTTGAGCCCTTTGATCCTCTTGATGAGGTACTGTTGGGGTTTTTCCAGTTGCTGTAGGTGTCTGGTTAGGTACATCCCAAAAGGGGCATTGTACTCAATTATAGGCCTGATGATGGATGAGTAAAGAGGCACAATGACCTCCCCTGATGTACATGTGAATCCCTTCATGATTAGCTGTGCTATATAACATGTTTTTCAATCCACTTTGGCCACGTGGTTGTCAAATGACAGATTGCTATCAAGTTTGTTCCCCAGGTCCCCAATTACGTCTTCTGTACTTAATGGCTTAACACCTATGTGGTACTTTGCCACCAATGTGGAGGTGTGGGTATCTTTGATGAATATTGATACTCCCTCCTTTTGTTGTTTGGTCCAAGTGTTGGGGCCGACAAGAATGGTAACAGGTATAACTTGGTAGTGCTGGTGTGCTCTTGGGAAACCTGAAACAGGTTTCTGTTACTGCACAGATATCGATGTCCATAATGCTAAGTAGAGTTTTGAGTCCGTGTATCTTGAGGTTTAGACTTCTGGTGTTGAGTAGCATTACTCTTAGTTCCTCATCCTTTGTGATACGTATGGATGTGGGTTTGCCTTATGAGCCTAGCCTAATAAAGGCACTATGGGTGTAGCAAGAGCCTTTGCCAAAATCCAAAAGCCCAGGGTGACAGGTGCAAGCTGTCCCTAGCAAAGCATTGTGGCTTGTACAGCATATCATCCCAAGCTGACAGGCATTGGATCACCTTTGAATGACACCAGTACTTCAGTCAATTGTTGAAAGTGATCATCTTGCCTTGATATTGTGGCATCATTCTTGGTGAGGGTAAGATGCTACTCAAGGGCAGGGTCATACTGTCTTGGGCTACATGCTCAGAGAGCTCCTTTCTGTCTCTTTTCATGTAGTCCAGGGAGGTATGTGTCAGGTCATTCACACCAGCATGGACAATGAGTGAGTCATATTTGTACTTGCCTTGGAGTTACTTGAGTGCTTGTGTTATGTGGCGGGTCATAGTGCCCAACAGGCTGCACACTGTGACCCTCTCCTCGTTCAGCCTGGTGAATGTGACGTCAGTGTGCCTGATGATAGAGTCACCTATTACAAGTGTATGAGGTGTGTTGTTTACTGTTAATGGCTGTGAGTGTTCAGCACATTGGCTTTGTGAGATATGTGTTGCACGTGTTTGGTTTTGGGGTAGCGGTTGCTTGGGTGTCTGCTTTGGAGGTCTCTTCTGCTTAGGCAGATCTTTATTTTTGAGCCTCCGTGTATGTTTTTGTGTGATTATGTGTTTGTTTTGCTGTCATGGTATGTCTATGTGAGACTGGAATTGTAGTGAGTGTGGTTTCCTTCTCCCCCTGACTGGTTATGGCAGTATTGAGTAGAGAGAGCCTAGCCTCCAGTTTGGTATATGGTTGCATCACTCACATGTGTTTGAATTTGTTGTTAGGAGGAGGGGGTTGTCTGTGTACATGAGGCTGTTATAACATTGCCTCTGGATTACCACACTCACCAGCTGGACTGGAGAGGAGATTGACAACTGACCTTTGGACATGCTAGAATATTATTGTGAATTCCGTAATAATTGAAAACGAGGTCCAGTGGGGAGTGAGGGTGTATTGATATTAATTTCTACTGCTGACTGATATAATAGCTTCAGTGAGCAAGTGCCAGGTAACCTAAGTGCAGTGTGTTACAATTAAGTAAATGCAAAAACGACAAGCAGTCACTTTTTGTCAAGTGTAACAAGGAAATAAGTACAGTAAGCAATGCAGATATCAGTAGTGATTCACAGAAGTGCTGAGAAACTGTGTATTATGTGGAATTAGCGTACCAGTGAAATAACAAGCTAACAAATAACAAGCATATAAACAAAGCTAGATTCAGGAGGCTTGGATGTAGTGTATGCTACAGCAAACAAGGTGTACCAATGTCAGTAAGATACAGTTCAAATATGCAGGCACTATAAACCTTAAACCAGAAGTTCCCAGCTATGAATGGCAGAGTACAGCCTATTCTCACACAAGAGTGCAGACCACAAACCTTGTTAATGTTAAATAACTGGCCTGAATCCCAACTGCTTATACCAGAACTAATACACTTGGACACTGGGCTCTCAATCAGCAGTTCCCAACTTAGAAGAATGGCAGCTACCTGTTCTGCCACCACAGTGCTTGCCACAAACCTTCCTAATGTAAAACAACTGGTCTGAAGGCCAAGTGCTTAATCCAAAAGACGTAGAATGATAGCTACACTTTAATCAAGTTACAACCAAGTAGTAATAACTACAATTTAATACTTTATGTATAGAATGTGTACCATATATTGCTAACATACTCTGCTGATATCCTGTTTGTGTACTTTTCCAGGGAGATATGGGTCCAAAAAGGAACCCTGCTTACTCTGCTGCAGAGGACGAAGTGATCCTCCAGAGCGTGGTGTGTGACTATGACATCCTGTTTTCACGCACCACCCAGAATCAGCAGGAGAGGTCTGCACTGTGGCAAAACCTTGTCAGCAGGATAAATGATGTTGGCATGCATGATAGGACATATGAGCAGGTGAGACATCACTGCAGTGATTTGATTAGAAATGTCCACCAGCGTGCTGCAGATATCCGCAGGCAACAGGTTGCCACACGTGGGGGGGTGACCACGCATCCCCCCCTCACCAGACAGGAGGGGCTACTGCTAAGTGTCGTGGATCCAGCCCCAGAACAACAACAGCATCAGACTTGTATCATGATGGAAGTTGGATCCACACAGCAGCAAGACACTGAGCGTGCAGGTAAGATGCCATATGTACATATGACTGTTCTGTACACTGTTACTTCATGCATGCATAAGGTGTGCACGTGGTATGTATCTGTCATCATGATATGTAATTGTGCATGTGTGATACTGACATTATGAGCAGCTGATGTGTATAAGGGAACTGGTGTACTACTGTACTGTATCATATGCAAAACAAATGGCACACTTGTGCTCACTGACATTACTTTCTTCATATTTCCAGGTCCCTCCCATCTAGCAACGAGGCAAGCCATACATGCTGGTGAGTGTGTTTATCATTACCTGAAAAACAATTTATAATACTAGTAAGAGTAGTGTAACTCTGTAGTATACATGCTGGTGAGTGTGTTTAATAATACCTGCAATACTCAAGTTAATACTAGTAAGAGTAGTGTAACTCAGTACTGATGTGTGTGTGTACTGTGGGGTGTGCATGTGTGCAAGTGTGCCTTTGCCCATGTGTGCATGTGTGTGTGTGTCCATGAGTGCAAGTGTCCATTTCTGAATGTGTGCATTTGTATTGAAGTGCATCACCGTTAAATATGTGTTGAGACTGTAACCTGTGTTCCCTGTTTTCCTCCCATAGGTTCTGGTGCTGCTCTGGTGACCTGCAGCAGGGAACCTGAATCTTGTGCCCCAGGTACTGATGATGATAAAATGTCTATAATGGTGCAGGAAGGTGTGTCTGGGCCTGCCATTGGTCAGCCAATTGACAGTACACAGCTGTCAACCCCTTCAATGCGCACAGTCATCCTGCCTTTACATCCTTTGTCACCATTGTCCCTAGGTGATGGACAGTATGCATTGGGCATAGATCAGGGTAATGTGGTACCTGTGGAACATGCATCCCCACAAAGCAGCCATGAGCAGGGTCTTCCAATGTTACGACGCAGACAGTCACCCATGGGTTCTCATGGGGCATCCGTGGCCGTACTGCCTCTGGCCGACATGCCCAAGGAGGTATGTCAACCTCCACTATGTTTCGGACAGTTATGCAGGCACAGGCGCTTATGGAAAGGTACACCAGACAGGGTCTGAGGGAGCTGACAGCATGTCGTACAGCCATGACAGATGGCATGCGTGACATTGCGAATGCTATTCGTAATTTCACAGATGTCGTTGACAGACATTGTGGGGACATACAACAGCTGCTCCACAACCAGATGTCCATGGGCCAGGGCGATGGTGTGCGTTTGCGGTGCCGACGTGGCCATATGCCGGCAACAGCACCAGCTGGCAGTCGCCACGGACGGCAACAGGCCCACTCACGCACCTCAAGTGCCAGCAGCAGCTCCAGCAATGCTGGGTTAGTGCTGTCATCAGGACGCCCCAGGAGACCACGTGCACGTGGCTCTGGACAGTCCCAACAGGGAACTGTGTCCAGTCAACACACACCCGCTTCCGATGACAGTACCCAGTCTAGGTTAGTACTGGATACGGTCCGTAGCACCCCTGCCAGGCACAGGTACCGTGTCCGTGCCCACATACACTGATCTGGATGACCTGACAGGTGCAGTCTGTGGCTGCCCACAAAACCCTGTACATGGCAGCCATTATGTGGGACTGTGTGCGTGCTTACACACATGCAGAAATTTAACACCTAGGGCAAACACATACACACACACACACACACACTGCACCAACACTGGTCCACCCTGTACTGCTGCCCCTCACAAACACACATACACACACATGTCAATTGGTGATACCAGTGGCTGGCTTGGGCATACCTAACCCACACCCTGTGCATATGATGACACTGTGCCACCTCCTGCATACTACAACATCAGTGCAGGAAAAGGTAAACACGTTGCTGATGCACAGGGTGACTACATAGATGTGTATAAGTAGTAACATGTTGGTAACGGTTCACTGTTCCACTATGATTGTGTGTATATCCCAGCATTCCTGCTGCAGTAACTGTATAAATGTCCTGAATTGTTATCTGCACCCATACTACTTACCAAAGTGTACCACCTGCACACCATCACATGCTACCATTGACTATGGGAATGTGCATCATGTGCTGTATTGTAGATTCAGCTATATGTATCTGTTCTGTCACACATGCATTTACACACACCCTGCTACCCCCACACATGTACACGCTCACCTGCCATTTCCATTATTTATTACCCTACATGAGTAGCTGTCAACACATGACAGGTATATATATTTGAAAAGTGCACTATTTGGATTACTACCAATTTCCCCCTCTCTACCTGTACTCACAGGGTGCAGGCAACCTCATTAGTTTAAAAGTGTAATGTGCATCAGGTACTGTGGTTCCCTGATTGCCACATCCAACATGTTTTCCATACGGAAATGCACACACAGAAACATCCCACATCCACACACTTGCCACATTCAGGTTTCAAAACACTATCTAGGTATGTTCTCGTACATGTGCTTGTTAGAGTAGCATGTAGCACTATACTGAGTACTGGCAGTTGTCTGTTGTCATGTTGTTTGTATAGGGTGCTGTCAACATCACTGTTTGTTAAGGGAAATGTGCACCCTGCAGTGCGTAGCACCATTTGGCAAAAGCCACATCCCACCCCCAGCATTGTGCACACACACTAACCATTTGCAAGATTCAAACCCCTACCTAACTGTGTTATGACACTAGAAACAGACACATTAGCAGAGTGCGCTATTTGCATTAGTGGGAGAAATCCTTTCTAATGCTGTACTTAGAGGGTGCTGACATCATCTGTGTTTAGGAAGAGGGATGTGCACCCTGCAGTGTGTTCTCCCAGTTGGCAAAAGGCACTTTTCCCTCACAGCATTATGCACACACACAAACCCCACTCACACACATTCTCTTTGCAGGATTCAAACCCCTACCTAACTATGTTATGACACTAGAGAAAGACACATTAGCAGAGCGCGCTATACGAATTACTGGGGAGCTTTAATTCAGGTAATATAGTTATAGAGTGCTGACATCATCAGTGTTTCAAAAGGGGAATCTGCATCCTGTAGTGTACTGTCACAGTTGCTAATAGGGGCATTTCCCACACACATAGATGTGTTTGAGGTTTGCATATGTGGGGGATCCAGTACTCCAGTGTGATTAATATATGGTTCGATTGCAACAATGAGGGATATACTTCAAGTGGTGAGCATTTTGTACTCATGTTTGTGATGATCAGGTCTAGTATATTTCCCCTCTTGTGGGAATGTTGACTACCTGTTCCATAGCTAAAGAGTTTCTGAACTATGGGAACCCTAGAGCTTGGGTATTGTGGCTTGAGTAATGTTCACAGTCTATGTTTGGGTAGTTGAAGTCACCCAGTATGATGGTGTTTGCAGAGAAATCTATTCTCTCCTATGTCGTCATGAAGGCTGCGTGGGATTCCTGAGTTTGAGAGGGTGATGTAAGAGCTCCTCTGTGTCTCTTTCCATGTGGTCCAGGGAGGTACGTCTCAGGTTGTTCACACCAGCATGGACAATGACTGCCTCATACTTGTACTTGCTGTGGAGTGACCTGTATGCTTGTGTTATGTGGCACATTCTATCACCCGACAGGTAGCTAAATGTGACCCTCACCTTGCTCAGTCTGGAGGGCGGGACATCAGTGTGTCTGACTATGGCATCACCTATTATAGGTGTGTCACACATTGTGTTTGGCCTTATGGGCTGTGCCTGTTAAGAACACTGACGTTGTGAGGTCTGTGTTGCTTCAGATATGTGTTCATGTGGGATGCAGCGTGTCTGGCCATGTCATTTCTGTCCGTGGTCTGGTAAGTATCACCTTTGGTGACATAGGTATTCATATGTCAGCTGGTGAGCATTTGCAGTGTTACCTACTGAAAGTGGTACAACTTGTTTGTTGTACAATGGACTACATGCAGCCCTGCTTACAGTAGCTATGTTTGCATGCATGTTTCCTTGCAGTTACCCTGGAATACTGATCCGACCTGCCATGCAGATTTACACAGCTTCTGTGGACTCCTAGTGACATCTGCATAGCTTACTGTATGTATGTTCATGTCTCACTTGACAGAATGTCACTGTTTCTCCTGTGCACATGTACGTTGCCTGTGACACTTTGCATATGATTTACCTGGCATCTGTCCACATGAGCAGTCATATATGCCACTGCAGGACTCTAAACATGATGATGCACACACTCAAAACATTCCTCAGCATGGAGAACATCGCTATCTGTGCAGTAACAGATACCGGATTCAGGGCTACCAACAGCACTCCAGCACTACCAAGTTATACCTCATACCATGCTTTTCATGCCCAAAACTTGCACAAAACCACAAAAGGAGGGGGTGTATTGATATTCATCGAAGATACCCACACCTCCAGGTTGGTGGCAAAGCACCAAACATCAGAGACTATCCATATGCAAGTAACAATGGGTAAAACAGCCTTCCAGGTTATAGTCTGCTACAGACCACCCTCACAAACACAAGAACCGCACTTGGCCTTCCTGAAAACAGTTGGAAATATGTACGTCTGTCCATACACCATTATATTAGGTGGGTTAAACTACCCAAACATAGACTGGGAGCATGACTGTAGCTCCAACACCCTAGCCCACAGATTACTGGAATTTATATACCAATATGCTATGGAACAACTTGTTACCACTCACACAAGAGGGGAAAACATACTGAACCTGATCATCACCAACATGGGGACTCTATGCTCCAGACCAGAAGTGTATCCCTCACTGGTAAGACCAGACCATAAACTAATCTCACTGGATATTCACATCCCAATGCCACCCCCTGCACAGAAGAATACAGTCAACAACTCATGTAAAGCATGTTCACACTCCTCATAAATGATGTGGAAACCTTCAAAGCCCCCAGGCCTGTTGAAAATATGGACCAGACTGCAGATACCTGTATAAAGGCATTCTATGGACACCTTCAGGAATGCATGGATCAGGCAATCCCAAATAAAAGCAAGACCCAATCCTCCAAAGGCAGACATCCTGTGTGGTGGACACCAGCCATAAACAAACTATACAATAGAAGGATGAAGCTACTAAATGATACAACAAACTCCCAAAATGTGAAGGTATCACTGATGAGTATTAGAAGAAAACTACAGGCACTCATAACATTGTCTAAGGCCATCTTTGAGAGAAGATTCCACAAGACACTGAGGATAATCACAATGCTTTCTGTAGTTATGTTAGGAACCTGGGTGGTAATTCCCAGATATGCTCAGAGGTAGTCCAAGATGTCACAAGAAATACCAAATACACAGACATTGTCAACATCCTAGTGGACAGGTTCACTGCTACCTTCTCCCCCCCCCGCCACACCAAAAGGGCAAATATTTCTCCCAGCAGTGTGCTGCCCCCCCGACATCTCAGATGCTCAGGTAAGAGCTGCCCTCTCCAAAGCAATAAACACTGCATCAGTGGGACCAGACAGTGTCCCAGGCTGTGTCCTACATGAACACCAAGAAGAGCTACACCCAGACATAACACTACTGTTCAATCCCAGCCTTACTACATGATATGTGGCAAAAGAGTGGCGTACAGCAACAGTGGTCCCTCTACATTTAGGTGGTGCCTTACCGGATCCTGGACACTATCGCCCCATAAGTCTGAATAGCTTGGTCTGCAAAGCTATGGCAAGGATCATCATGAACCTCATACATGTAGATATTGGGGACCTACAGACACTTCATCATACACAGTTTGGCTTTGTTAATGGCAGATCCTGCCTCTCAAACCTGTTTGATTTCTTTGAAACAGTCACCAAGGCCACTGTCAAGGGGAAGGTGGTCTACACAGCCTACCTGGACCTTGCGTAAGCCTTTGATACAATACCCCACTTGTGCATTCTAGGGAAGCTCACCAGTGTACATATTAACCCCTATGTCACTACAGATATTGCACAGTGGCTCAAGGGCAGAGCACACATGGTTAGAATTGCTGGAGCCATGTCAGCCTCAAAACCAGTTACAAGTGGTGTCCCACAAGGCTCAGCCCTGGGATCTGTCTTGTTCAGTGTATATTTATCAGAGGTACAGGCCAACATGGAAGGACTGTGGCTGAGAAAGTTGCAGATGACTGCAAACTGGATGCCATAATCAACTCTCCAGCCAACACACTCATCCTCCAAAAGGGCCTCTTAGAAACAGACGACTTGTGCCACAGCCATGGCCTCAAGCTGAATGCCAAAAAGTGTATAGTCATCCCCTTTGGCAAAAACAAAGTGACCACAAAGTACCACATATGTGTTAATCCATTAAGTGCAGACGAAGGAATTATGGACCTTGGGGTACACAAGTTGATAGCATTCTCTCATTTGACAACCACATGGCCAAAGTGGTTAGGAAAACATTTTATATAGGCCACCTCATCATGAAGGGATTCACATGTAGATCAGGGGAGGACATTGTGCCTCTTTACTCATCCCTCATCATGCCCATAATTGACTACAATGCCCCTGTCGGCATGCACCTTACCAGATACCTGCAGCAACTGGAAAGACCACAAAAGTACCTCAACAAGAGGATCAAAGGGCTCAAACAGATGCCACATACTGACTGGTTAAAGAAACAGCAGCTCTACTCAGTGGCATACTGCCTCTTCATAGGCAATCTGTGCCTGACATATAAAGCCATGTCAAACCCTGACTTAATGGTCATGCTGCACCTCAGAATATCCAGATCCCATCAAGCTACACGCTGGAAAGACTTGAACCTCAGTAGTGATTTACATAGGACATGCTGGAGGGACACATTCATAACTCAGAGGCTCCCTTCACTCTGGAATATTATCCCAATAGAGGTTAGACAGAGTCACTCAGTGACTGTCTTCAGGAGGAATATTAATGACTGGATGGGACATTGTAGGTTTACCCTGGGTATCACTTATGTGTCACTTTTAGACAGAGGCACAGTATACTAACCTTGGAAAAGGGCATAGCAAGATAGATTTACAATGCATGGTGAAAGCCACACACATTCTGGCTAGGTTTATAAATGCCCTAGGGCAGATAGCCTAGTATGAACCTATGAACCTATGTATCTTGTTCACCATTGGCCCTATGTGCTGTTAATCACCAATGCAATCTCAATACTATGGTAGCATGTGCAAAGGTCAGTTGTCAGTCACCTCTATGGTACAGTTGTGGAATATGTGAGTCATGTAGTAATGTCACAGCTGCCACATGTACACAGTCAACCCTATCCCCTACTCATGGATGTACAACACATGTATGAGATGGAAACACATAGCCAAACTGTGGACTAAGCACTCTGAACCCAGTACTGGCATAACCTGTCAGGTGGCATGAAATACTACAGTGACTGCAATACCAGTCTGATGTAGACCTACACTGACAGCAATACAAGCATGGGAACACACCGGGCCATTCGTGGAGCCTAAGAATGGCATCCTGCCTGAGTGGCAGACACCTCTGCAGCTGGCACACAGGCATACGTTAGGCCTGAACACAGCACGCATAACACATAGCACACAAATCCTATGTGCCAAACAAGCACAGTCTTTACAGCTATACAACACTACTGCTGCAGTTGTTAGGTACTTTTATTGTCCGGTACAGTGAGGTCATGCTTATCAGGCTGGACAAGGTGAAGGTCACAGTGATATGCTCATGGGCACTATGGTCCACCACATAACACAAGCATACAGGTCAGTCAGATGCATGGACACATATGACTCAGTCATTGTCCATGCCACTACAGCTGATGTGTGATGTCCCTCACTGGAATACATGATAGGGAACATGGAAGGGCTCACTGAGCAAGTGGCAAAGGCTGGTAGAACCCTGACCTTGGTTGGCATCATACCCTCACCAGGAATGCTGACATATTACTGAATGCTAATTAATTACTGTAGCTACAACACCCTAGCTGAAAGGTTCTTAGCATGCGGTCACTGCATTGCTATGGAACAACTTCTTACCACTCCCACAACAGGTGAAAACATGCAGCACCTCTTCATCAACAACATGTAGACTATATGCCCCAGACCAGGTGTGTATCCCTCACTACTAGGTTGATAGCATCTACATCTCACACTGTATATACACATCCCACATGCAGCACCTGCACAGAAGACCACAGTCATAATGTTACCCAGTGCAAATACCATGTATTCACATGTGGCAGGCATCACACATGGTAACTATTGAAGGTCACAGGTACATATGTGTATTTGGCACACACATACATCATGTGTGCATTGCCATAACTGGTTTAATCGATGTCATGCATTATTGTGAGAAACAACCCGCACACATGGGCATTCTGTGTGAGCAAAACACACGTGACATGTCTGGAATCAAAAGCCATAAATAATTGTGATATTGTTTAGAAAGGGGTGTGCATCCTGTAGTGTGTTTTCCCAGTTGCCAAAAGGGATGTTTCTTTCATACACACTAACCACCCTTCACACACACTTGCCGGATTCAAACCACTACCTAACTATGTTATAACACTAGAGACAGACGCATTAGCAGAGCACGCTATTCGCATTACTGGGAGATTTCTTTTCTCCTGATATACTTATAGGGTGCTGACATCATTGGTGTTTAGAAAGTTGAATGTGCATCCTGTGGTGTGTTTTCACAGGTGCCAAAAGGGATGTTATTTTCATACACACTTACACCCCTTCACACACACACTTGCTGGATTCAAACCCCTACCTAACTATGTTATGACATAATAAAGACGGACACATTAGCAGAGCGTGCTATTCGCAATAATGGGAGATTTTTTTTCTCCTGATATACTTATAGGGTGCTGACATCATCGGTGTTTAGAAAGGGGAATGGACATCCTGTGGTGTGTTTTCACAGTTGCCAAAAGGGATGTTCCTTTCACTCACACTTGCTGGATTCAAACCCCTACCTAACTATGTTATGACACTAGAGCTGGACGCATTAGCGGAGCGCGCTATTTGCATTACTGGGAGTTTTCTTTTCTCCTGATATACTTATAGGGTGCTGAGAACATTGGTGTTTAGAAAGGGGAATGGGCATCCTGTGGTGTGTTTTCACAGTTGCCAAAATGGATGTTCCTTTCATACACACTTGCCGGATTCAAACCCCTACCTAACTATGTTATGCACTAGAGATGGATGCATTAGCAGAGTGTGCTATTCGCATTACTGGGAGATTTTTTTTCTCCTGATAAACTTATAGGGTGCTGACATCATCTGTGTTTAGAAAGGGGAATGGGCATCCTGTGGTGTGTTTTCACAGTTGCCAAAAGGGATGTTCCTTTAATACACACTTACACACACACTAACCCCCCCCTTCACACACACTTGCCACTTGCTGGATTCAAACCCCTACCTAATTATGTTATGACACTAGAGACGGATGCATTAGCAAAGTGTGCTATTCGGATTACTGGGAGATTTCTTTTCTTCTGATATACTTGTAGGGTGCTGACATCATCAGTGTTTAGAAAGGGGAATGAGCATCCTGTGGTGTGTTTTCCCAGTTGCTAAGAGGAACATTTCCCTCACACACACTTGCACACAGACCAACCACAATCACCCACACACACACACACACACTCTGGATAAGCTGTCATTCCCTAGTGTTGACCTCTACACCCATATGTTTAACTGTCAGATGCACATTATTTGGTGCTGATAGCAGTGTTTGCAGGTCTTTATTGCCATAACATTTCCTGTTTGTATGAACAACTTGTGTATCTGTGGACGATGTTTGCATATGGGGGAAATCCACTATATCATGTATGTCTCTGTAGTCATTTAAGTGTGAGCACTGGTCAGATTGCTATAATGTTATTGGTTACTGGAATAACACGTACATATACCAGATAGATGTGGCAAAATGCTAAACTGATATTTGGACTGTGTGTGTGAGCATGCCCAGTTCAGCCTTCCCATGACATGCTGTGTGAAAGATGTCTCATTTATCTAGTCTGCAAAGCTATGGAGAGGATCATAATGGAGCTCATAAACAAAGATATAGGGGACATGCAGACATTGGACCCGTCACAGTTTGGCTTTGTCAAGGGCAGATCATGCCTTTTGAACTTGGTCGACTTCTTCAAAACAGTCACTAAGGCCATTGATGAGGGAAAGGCAGTCCATACAGCCTACCTTGAGCTTGCAAAGGCTTTCGACACAATACCCCACTCGGGTATTGTAGAAAAACCTACCAACTTAAATGTAAACTCATATGTCACAAGATGGGTTGCAAACTGGCTTAAGGACAGGACCCACAGGGTTAGAGTTGCTGGCGCTATGTCAGACTCCAAGCCGATCACAAGTGGTGTCCCACAGGACTCGGTCCTTGGCCCCCTATTGTTCGGCATCTACTTCTCAGAAGTACAGGCCAACATGGGAGGACTTTGGCTGACAAAGTTTGCAGATGACTGCAAACTGGGTGCCATAGTGGAAAGTGCATCAGACACGGATATCCTTCAGAAGGGACTCACGGAAACTGATAGCTGGTGCCAGAGCCATGGCCTGAAGTTAAATGCCAAAACATGTATAGTCATACCCTTCGGGAAAAGCAAGGTAACCCCAAGCTACCATATAGGTGGCAATCCTCTAAGCACAGAAGAGGTTATCAGGGACCTGGGGACCCAGGTTGACAGTGGCCTTTCTTTTGACACTCATGTTGCTAAAGTGGTTAGAAAGACCTTCTGCATTGCCCACCTGATCATGAAGGGATTCACATCCAGATCTAGTGAGGTCATTGTTCCCCTGTACTCTTCACTTATCAGACCAATGATCGAGTACAATGCCCCATTCGGGATGTATCTCACCCGACATCTGCAGCAATTGGAGAGACCCCAAAAGTCCCTCACCAAAAGGATAAAGGGACACCAACATCTGTCATATGCTGCCAGATTGAAGACACTCCAGCTCTATTCAGTCGCATACCGTCTGCTCAGAGATGACATGTGCCTGACATACAAGGCCATGTCCAACCAGGAATTAATGGACATGCTCCACCTCAAAAAACTCCAAATCTACCAGAACCACTAGGGCAAGTGACTTAAACCTTAGCAGGGATATAAGTAGGACATGCTGGAGGGATAGATTTATCACTCAGAGACTCCCTATGCTGTGGAATAGAATCCCGGTCCATGTGAGGCAGAGCACCTCGCTGGCTCTGTTCAAGAGGAATCTTGACCTGTGGATGGGAGATCGTACGTTTACCCAGGGAATCATCTCTGTGTCACTGCTGGACAGAGGCACAACAAACTAATGGCCACAGTATTGTTTCCATATAAGGGGTGGCGTAAGCCACAAAACTCTGGGCTGGGCTTATAACTGCCTTAGGGCAGATAGCCTAGTATAAACCTATGAACCTATGAACCTATCTGACCATGTTGCATTATGTTCAGATATTAACTACTTACAACAGCCTCATCCAACATCAGTAGTGTATTCCACAACATAGGCGTACATTGGCAAATACTACCGATGTGCCCTAGGCCATTTCTAATGCTAGTCAGAGAGTGTGTTTGTCCTTCGACACATTGTAAGTGTAGTTTGCCATGACATATGTCATGTTTAGTATACTGTGCCTCTGTCTACCCGTGACATAACAGTGATACCCAGGGTAAACCTACCATCTCCCATCCACTCATTAAGATTCCTGTTGAGGAGAATCAACGAGTGACTCTATGGATAACCTGTACTGGTAGTTTACTCATGCGTGGGGTGGCTTCTGTGTTATGGATAATGCAGTACAGCTTGTCCTATGTATGTCAGTGCTGGGGTTCAGGTCCCTCATGTGCATAGCTCACTGCCATTCAGATTGTACAAGGTGCAGCATGTTCATTGATTCCAGCTTGGACATGGCTTTCTACATCAGGCACAGCTTGCGTCTGGGTGGCCAGCATGGCAGTGTGTGGAGTTGCACTCTGTTTAATCAGGCAACACATTACATCTGTTCAAGCTCTTTGATACTCCTGGTGAGGTACTGTTGTGGACTTTACAGTTGATGGAGGTGTCTGCTGAGGTACACCCCACAGGGGCTGTTGTAGTCAATTGTAACACTGATGAAGGATAACTGCAGAACCACAATGACCTCCCCTTATCTAGATGTCATAACCTTCATGATTAGGTTGGTATATGGATTGGTTCTGTTAACACTACAGCCACATGTTTGTCCAATGCAGGATATCTATCACCTTGTGTACCCAGGTCTGTCATTACATGTTAAGTATGTAACGGGTTAACACCTATGTGGTAATTGGTGGTCACTTACTGTATATCCACAGAGGTTGACTATACAGTTTTCTCCATTTAAATGCTGACATGGCTATGGCACCAGTTGTTTGTTTCTATGTGGCCCTTTTGTGGGATGCTTGTGTCAGCTGGAGTGTCAGATATGTTGTGTGGTTTGTAGTCCTCTGCAAACATGTTCAGGCACAGTCCTTACATGTTGGCCTGTACCTATGGGGCATATATACCAGACAGGGAAGGTCCCAGGACCAAGCTTTGTGGGATACCTGTTATATGTGACTTGTAGTCTGACATGGCTGCAGCATGTCTGACCATGTCAGTTCTGTCGTTGGTCTGGTTTGCAACCCCTCTAGTGACATAGGGGTGTATATATAAGCTGGTGAGCATATCTATATTGAACACGTAGGGTATTGTATGGAAGGCTTTGCAAGGCCCAGCTACACTGTGTGGACCACATTGCCCTCATCAGTGACCTCAATTACTGTTTCAACTAAGTCACGCATGTTTAGGGGCAGGGTCTGCACTTAATAAACCCACACTGGGTAGGGTCGGGTGTCAATAGATCCCCAATATCTGTATGTCTGCGGTACATGCTGATCCTTTCCATAGCTGTGCAGACCAAGCTTCTCAGGATTCTGTGGTGGTTGATTTTAGTATCCATTCAGGCGACACCTTTCTTGAGAACGACCACTGTTGTTGTACACTCCTTTTTGGGCACATATCCTGTGATAAGGCTGACATAATGTCAGGGAGGCAGCAGTCTGCTGGGAAATATATTTTGCATTATGGGGGGGGGGGTTTGCACTGCACCTGTCAGGATGTATGTTGGCAATACGTGTGTGTGTTTGGTATGTTGTTTGTAATATTTGTGTGATCCAGAGCATATCTGGGAATTCACAACACACTCCCTACCATCAGTTGCAGCTGCCTTGGGGTTATCCTTAGTGTCCTGTACAATTTGTATCATAATAGGTTCATAGGTTCATACTAGGCTATCCACCCTAGGGCATTTGTAAGCCTAGCCACAGTGTGTGTGGCTTTTGCCACCCCTTGCTATGTGAATATTATGGCCATTTACGATTTACTTAGCTGTGCCTCTGTCTGGACATGACACAGTAAAGACCCCCAGTGTACATCTACAATTATCCATCCATTTTGCAAACTTCCTGTTGAAGAGTGTCAGTGAGGGGCTCTGCCTAACATGTAGTGGTATTCTGTTCCAGGGTGTGGAGAGACTCAGGGTTAGGTATCTTTCCCTCCAGCACATCCTATTTGATTATGTGTTGAGGTTGACATCTCTGACTCACACAGCTCCAATGGCTTTGAGTTTTCTGGGGTGGAGCATGTTCATTACATCTGTGTTGGAAATGGACTTGTACAACAGACATGCAATGCCTCTGTGTAGGCAGTATGTGAATGCATTCAGCTGTGGTGTCTACAGACAGGCAGCATATGACATATATTTGAGACCCTTTCTGACTCTTGGTGAGGTACCTTTGAGGTCTTTCTAACTGCTGCAGGTGCCAGGTAATGTACATCCCATATGAGGCATTGTACTACAATATGGTATGATAAGGGAACAGTATAGGGGCACAATGACCTTTGTTGACGTAGATGTGAATCCTTTCATGATACAGTGTCCAATATAGACAGTCTTCCTAGCCAAATTGGCGATGTGACTGTCACATAACAGGTTACTGTCCACTTGTGTCACTAGGTCCCTGATTACTCCTTCCACACATAATGGTTTACCACCTATGTGGTAATTTGTGTGTACCTTGTTTTGTATTTGGTGGTACATTCATACTGTCCACTGTCTTCAGGACAGTGGGGTGGGGTTCCTGTGTGTGAGATTGTGGTCTGTAGCATGCTACAGACTGTACAGCAGTCTTGCCTATGGTTAGTTGCACATGGGTGGACTGCAGTTACATAAGCATTGTCAGTTAACTGGACGTATAGGTGTCTGTGCTGAATATGGATACTCATCCTCCTTTTATGTTTTGTTCCAGGTTTTGTGGCCATAACACATGATATGTGGTATTACCTGGTAGTGCTGGTGTGCTGTCATGAGGCTTGCAGCAGGTTTCTATCACTGGACAGACATCAATGTTCTCCATACTGGGGAGGGCCTCAGGAGCATGCATATTGAGGTGTACACATCTGGCATTGATCAGCATTACCCTTCTGTTTCTTTCCAGTTTTGTTTTCTATGGTGGTGGGTTAGTCTTTCGGCCTTGCCTACGAAAGGATCTCTGTAGGTTGCAAAAGCCTTAGGCAATATCCAGACGCTCATGGGTAACAGGTGCAAGCCATCCCTGGAACAGCAGCATGTCTCACTATGGAGTCACCTATTACAACTGTATCAGGCATGTTGTTTCTCCTTCTGTCCTGTGACTGTTTGGCACACCAGCTTTGTGTACTATGTGTTACATGTGCTATGTCTGGAGGTTGTTTTATTGGGTGTCTGCTTTGGAGGCTTGTGTTGGTGTTGTGTGTTTGCAATTAGGGCCTCTGGGAATGTTTTTGTGTTTATGTGTTTGGTTTACAGTCGTTGTAGGTCTATGTGGGACTGGGTTTGTGGTGTATGTGGTTACCTTGTCCTCCTGACTAGTTTTGCCAGTACTGATTTGCGGGTGCTCAGGCTCCGGTTTGGCTACCTGGTTGCTATCACATATATTTGTATTTATTGGGGTGAGTTGTTGTTGTGTGTGTACTTGGGACAGGTGTCACATTGCCACTGGATTCACAGATTCTACTTGTTTTGCCTGGCCTTAGTGGATTGTATGTGTGGACACATTTTATTGCCATACTAGTGATCACTGATTACTTCACTTTTTATGTTTGATCTATCATGTGGTAGCTTCCTCATTCTCTTCAATGGTTTAGTAATTGCTGGAGTCCAGCATGCCAGATGCCTGGGTGTGTGGAATTGTGTCTTGTTGTTATTTGTGATTGCAGACTCCAAGCACTCTTGGCTGTGTTCATGGTATGCCTGTATAACATGTTCTGCAGTGTGTCCCATATTCTGGACTTGCACAGGGCCTTTCATGGATTCCACATTGGTTTGTAGGGGTGCAAGCTATACTTTATACATGTGTTTCACTGTGGTATTCTGGCCAGTGACTGGGGTCGGGATGTGTAACTACAGTGTGATTACTCTATGGTCTGGTCTTACCAGTGAGGGATACACTTCTCATCTTGACATCCAGTACACATATTTCTGATTATCACATACAGTATGCTTACCCCTCTTGTGGAAGTGTTACATTTTGCATGTCCATTTTGTTTGATGGATTCTGGGAAATTGTCTCCAAGTGTTGGTGCTAGTATAATACAAAGAGTATAGTGACAAACATCTCAAAAGCTGACTTCACACTTCTTCAGACTGAGATGGTATCCTTTAAGCCCACTGGGCCAGTGGAAACCACAACACACAATGGTGACTCCTTCACAGATGCTTTCTACGGACATCTCCAAGAAAGCATGGACCATGCAATCACAAATAAAACCAAGACTTTCTCCACCAAGGGAAAGTGGCCTGTCTGGTGGACCCCAGCCATAAACAAACTGTATAACAACTGAAGGATACTAATGCAAGACAGAGCTACATCTCCTAAAGGGAAGGCAGCTGTGATCAGCACTAGTAAAAAGCTACATTCTCTCATAAAGACATCCAAGGTCAACTTTGAGACATAAATCACCAAAGACAATAAAGATAACCACAATGCCTTCTTCAGTTATGTCAGAAACCTGGGTGGGAACCCTCAGATATGCTCTGAGTTGGTACACAACAACATATATTTCAGTGACCTGACAGATATTGGCAACATTCTGGCAGACAGGTTCAGTGCAATTTTCCCCCTCACCCCCAAAAGAAGATAGTTATCACAGCTGAATGTAACCTCACTGTCATCTCAGATGTCCATGTGAGAGCCGCACTCAGCAAATACAAGAACACAGCATCAATGGGACCTGATGGTATCCCCAGTTGCGTGCTATCTGAACTCCAGACGGAGCTAAACCCGTATATACAAATGCTATTTAACCTTAGCCTTGCTACAGGATATGTACCTGAACACTGGCGTACAGCAACAGTGGTCCCACTCCACAAAGGAGATGCCTCCAGAGACCCTGGGAACTACCACCACACAAGCTTAACCAGCCTTGTCTGCAAAGCTATGGAAAGAGTCATTATGGAGCTCTTAAACAGAGACATTGGTGACCTACAGACCCTTGATCCCACCCAGTTCAGCTTTGTACAGGGCAGATCCTGCCTTTTGCACCTAGTTGACTATTTTGATACTGTCAGTAGGGCCATTGATGAGGGCTAAGCAGTCCACACAGCCTACCTGCACTTGGCTAAGGCCTTTGACACAACACCCCACCCAGGCATCATAGACAAGCTCAACAGCTGAAATATAAAACCATATGTCACAGGATAGGTTGCAAAATGGCTAAGAAACAGAACCCATAAAGTCGACATTGCAGGTGCCTTGTCAGATTCAAAGCCAGTCACAAGTGGTGTCCCACAAGGATCTGTCCTGGGACCCCTCTTATTTGGCATTTACTTTTCAGATGTGAAAGCAAACATAGGAGGGTTGTGGCTGACAAAGTTTGCAGATGACTGCAACCTAGGCACCACAGCGAATACATCAGCCGGCACACACATCCTACAGAATGCCCTCACAAAGACAGATAGCTGGTGCCGGAATCATGGCCTGAAACTGAATGCAACTGATGCGTAGTCATCCCCTTTGGGAGGAACAAAGTACCCACAAATCAATACATAGACAGCAACCCACTGAGCACAGAAAACAAATCAGACACCTGGGGACCCATGTAGATAGTGACCTCTCGTTTGACACCCATGTTGCCAAAGTGGTTAGAAAGACTTTCTATCTTGCCCACCTTATCATGAAGGGTTTTCCATCCAGATCAAAGGAGGTCATTGTACCCCTATACTTCGCCCTTATCAGGCCCATGATTGAATACAAAGCCCCATTTGGTATGTACTTCACCCAGCACTTGCAACAGCTGGAGAGACCCCAAAAATACCTTACCAAGAGGATCAAGGGTCTACAACACATGTCATATGCTTCCAGACTAAAGGAAATCCCGCTTTATTCAGTAGTATATACCGCCTACTTACAGGTGACCTATGCCTGACATACAAGACCATGTCCAATCAGGATTTGGTGGACATGCTCCACTGCAAGCAATCCAAATCCACCAGAACCATGAGAGCTAAAGATTTGAACCTCAGCACATACATGTATAGGACATGCTGGAGGGACAGAGTCATAACTCAGAGGCTTCTCACACTCTAGCAAAGAATCCAAGTTCATGTTAGACAGAGTCCCTCACTGACTCTCTTCAAGAGAAATCTGGACAAGTGGATGTGAGATTGTAGGTTTACCCCAGGGGTCCTCCCTGTGTCACTACTAGACAGAGGCACAGTCATGTTATTCGATTAAGTTAGGGGGTCATAATGTGTCAGTACTAAGTCAGAGGCACAATATTTGGAATCTATTCTGTACACTTATTACCACTATAAGGGGTGGCAATAGCCACATCACTACGGCTAGGCTTATAAATGCACTAGGGCAGATAGCCTAGTAGTAAACTATGAAACTATGGTGTATGTGTAGGTATTGTCAGTCAAGCAATATAATGTGGTTTGGGGGGCTTGATATCTTCCTGTATTCCAACATAGGCCTGGTGCAGTTCCTGCTATTAGGACAGTGGTCTGCAGCAATCTGTATAGTAGTAGGCAGTTTTAGCAATTGGTATTTGACCATGGCTAATCCATGTCGCTTCTTGTTGTGGTACCAACATGGGGGTGTGGTTATCCATGACATTTATTGCTAGTCACCCTCGTTTTGTAGCTTGTTCCATGTTTTTGCAGCTGTACATCACTATATGAGGTGTGACCTGGTAGTGTTAGGGTGCTGATGTGGGCTTTGACCCAGTTTTCTATTACAGCACTGATATCTACATTCTCTATACTGTGTGCATTTACACTGCACACATCTTGCTGTTTATACTTCTGGCATTGGGTAGCATTACATCTAGGTTCCTATCCCTTGTGGTACCTATGAAGGTGGGTTTATGTTTTTCTGGTTTATGATTGGTGAGGGTGGATGTTAGGGTCCTCAGGTGTGCATATGATACATGGTGTTACATTACTTAACACATGGCATTCATGCCTCAGGTGGTGCTGGAGGGCTGCCTCTGTCGGATGCACATACTACACTCCCTGTACATGTTTGGAAGCAGGTTGTGTCATGTTAGGCGTCCCTGTTACTATATGAGTGAGTCAGAGGGGGTATCAGTCCCAGTGTTCCTACTAAGCCAGTGTATGTGCTATGCGTTGCCTCTTTGCCAAGGCCAGGGCATACTGGGCACGCCTCCTTCTGCCTACTGGGGCAAGGTCAGGTTGTTCCTCCTCCAAGTCACCCTCTGCCTGTGGTGGCCTTGGCAATGGTGGGGGTATGTTTGGCCCGGCCCTATGCTGGTCCTGCTGCAGCTGTTTCCGCAGGATCATATTATGTAGCATAGCACATATCATGATCATTTGGGTACATGTAGTTGGTGTGTACTGCAAGGCTCCACCAGATCTGTCCAGACACCAGAACCATGACTTGAGCAGCCCAAACACACGCTCTATGACATTACGTGTTTGTGCGTGTGCCTCATTATGGTGTTCCTGTTCAGGTGTGTGTGCATTTCTGATGGGTGTCATCATAGTGCATAACCTGCATCCCCCACTAGGTGTCCGTGTGGGAAGTCCCCACTGGCAAATGATTGGTACAGCTGCGTCAGATGCCAGATGTGGGAATCGTGGTAGCTCCCAGGGCAGCCAGCACACACATTCATTATTATGCCCTGGGCATCACACATGACCTGGCAGTTGATGGAGAGGAATCCCTTGCAGTTAATATAGGCTCTACCCCACTCACCGGCTGGTGCTTTGATGCGTATGTGCGTGCAGTCTATTGCACCCAGTACCTCAGGGTATCCCGCTATTTGCTGGAAGAGACTCATATTGCTGGCCAATACCTCACGGGCATTGGGGAAATATACATGATCACCGACATGTGCTGACATGGCATCCAGGAACTGGTGCAGTACCCTGGATGCTGATTCCTGTGATATCCCCATCATATCACCAGTTGGTCTCTGGAAGGTACCTGTTGCTAGTATTCTTAGGCCAACACATACCTTGGTTTCCACTGGGATGGGTTCCCCTCTGTTGGTTCTGTGTGTGAGACGTGGCCTGCACAGCTCAACAATTTGCTGCAGAAGGTCTCTGTCCACTCTGTAGCGCTCTACTATCTCCAGCTCATGTAACCCATGGTAGGTGACCTTGGGCCTGTATACTCTCCTCCTTCTCCTCACTCTGGGTTGTCTGTCAGCATCTGCATTGTCACCACCCTCAGCAATTCGCCTATGCCTGATTATAATAGCTATGGCAGCCCCTAGCATTTCTGCTCTGAGTTCAGCTTTTTTCAGTTTTCAATTCTGATAGCTTACTCCTTTCTTGCAGTATCTCTTGAGAGAAACACCCTGCACTGCTGTTTGCAGTGTTCTAAGTGCTGGGTTGGGCTTCTAGTCTGCCTGTGTAATTGCCTGCTTCCAATTGTTTCCACCAATTAACTCCAGCAGTATCCTCTGGCAGCTTCCTTGTATTCCGGTTGTTTCCTGTTTCCTCTCTGTTTCCTCAGGGGTGCAATGTGCACACCAGCTTAAGCACGCTCACAGTTACTTAAACGCGTGCACACATCCTTACACGGTGTGGACTTGGCTGATTCATGGTAAAGCGTGCGCACATTGCCTTACACACACGCTCCCACATGTTGAACCTGCCTTACACGCGTGCACACGCGCGCATGCACGTATATCAAGAAAGTTTGAGTGTAGGGATAGTGTGCACCCTCTATTTCTTGGCTTTCCTAGTGTTCTGTTGGGACACACCTCTCTCCCTGATGTCTGTCTGTCATCTGTCACGTTACACTGCCCTCCAATGTGATACATTTATTTCTATCATTCCCCCCGTGATGTCACCTACCGCTTACTCTATTCCTCCCCCTTCTGTAACTCTTACACTACTCGGAAAGTGCTCATTACCTATGTGGCAGTGTGATTCATTATTGTAACCCTCATTTACATAGGATTGCCTAGTAATGCTTAGTTACATCTCTTACACTGAGTTTCCCCCCCTTGGCAACCACTACACGGTGGCCATATTGTTTTTGGTCTGCTAGTCCCTGCATTGTCATTCCATGTAATACATAAAACCCACAACTGTGAGCTTATAAGCTTCGGTTTTTACTTTTGAGCAGCGCACCCCGTTTGCGTGGGTGTGCGCTGCAGTTAAACATCAAAATCCCCCGGAAAAAAAAAAGTTATTTTAAATAATTTTGCAACAGTTTTTAATTCCAATGGCCACATATTTGGCCATTGGCATGCTAGATGACACATATGCACCCTTTATTTGGAGCTGACATAGCTCCGTTGTCAATTTTGCAGAAATGTACTCAGTTGTCAGCTGAGTACATTTCTGCAGCTAAAACACCCGTTACACGGACTGCTTTGGGCTTCCTGGATCGCTCAAATACCTAATTTGCATATCTTTGAGCTGCAAATGAGGTATTGAGCATTTCCACGCCAAGTCCGTGTAAGAGACATGTTAGCTGTCTCTTACACGGAGGTTTGGGCTGTTCCTGGATCGGGAGGCTGACACGGAGGCTTACACTACTCTTAAACTCCGTGTAAGCCTTTGTGAATCCTGCCCAAAGATTTTAGATTGACCTGTAGCATGGCAATAGGAAAAGCTGAATGCAAATATCAACAAAGCAGCCAAACAGTAACACTTACATTATCAAATAATGGAAACATGCCTTTGTTCACATCAGAAGAAAGCACCTCGCACTGATGACTGATGTAGACCATCAGAAATACAATTTTTACCTTCAAAGGGAAACTAGGTTGAGATATTCCATTATGGTACACGAATGTCAGTTACTGACAGTATGCCACAGAGTATCTTCTTGAGCAGCAAGCTGCTTCTGTACAGGGGAAAATGCACAGACTGAAGACAGATGCGCATGCATTTCATCAAAATGTGCCTATTACCACATAAGACAAGCCATCACTGAAGATAAGTCCACTGACTTGTGATCCAGCAGACATTTGATGCCTTTATGCCACTCCTCTATGAGATTTTAAGTGGATGGTAAACCCACTTGATGAACATCATAGACAAAAATTGAGGTTGGAAGTTCTGGTGGTAAATATAGTTGGATGACATAATGGGTAACAAGCTTCCTTAATCTGCCCAACACAACACTGTTCAGAGTAGGTAAATAATTCACTTGCACATGAGGAAAACCAAGTGACGAGTTCTGAAAATGCAGCAGATATTTTCATGGATGACAAAATATCAGTGCCTTTGGAGGATCCATTATCACTGTAAATGTTGCATCACTGTTGTAAAAGAGTTTCAAGCCCCAGTGATTGTTTACATCTCCAAATGTTTTTCATAAAGTGGAAGAAAAATCAATTAAGTTGAAAGATGTGAAGTTTCGTTGCAAGATTTTTATGGTGGCAATTTCATAACCATAGATCAGAAATGTTGACTTTACAGCAAACTCCAACTCATCAAAATGTGCAAATATAATATTCTGCATAAACCTGTTAAGACAAGTATGACTTTGCTGTCATCATTGTGACTATAAAGGCAAACTCCAAGATATGCTGTCCACCATTACACAATCATGTGATGAGTACATCTGCCTCCTTACTCATCCATTTATCAATATGTACTGTCCACAAGAAAAGATCACATGTAGTACAGTCCCTGATGTTCTCCACTATGAATACAATCAGCATGGTGATACTGGCCCATTCCTACACAACTCACATACACAGGAAGGTGCCAACATGAATGGCCAGCCATTACGGTTGACATCCTCCATGCGAATGTGTGCTTTCTGACCCTTCCAAATGACTTTGCAGTGTATCCAGTTCAGTCTGCACAGTGCATTCTTTCAAGGCATCAACACCACCATTTCTACTGATGTCTTAGAAAACATACCACACACCACTCCCCACCCTGCAGGGGAAAGTCCTTTGTATCACAGGTCTTTCTCTACACTGCCTCACTGGTTGTACAACAGTGCACCTCTGACTTGTCTGGTAAGTGCTGTATCATATGGAGGAGGAGATCCACATGAGAGGTGAAGCTGGTAATTGCATGTCCTATACTCTTAGTGACCACCTTGTTCTTCATATTCAGTGGTGTTTTATTTGAATTTCCACCATAAATGATAGATGAAGCCTAACACAACTAGCATGCCCTTCACATTCTTTAACTTTACTTTGTCATATACATATTAAGGTGTTGATGTGAATACTGCTGTTTCCTTCTCCATAATGAAGTTGTGGATAAATTGTTCTAGCTGTAAGTTATGCAATACAGAACACTGGCAGTTACTGGGAGCACCCCATGACACAACAAACACCAGAGGAGCTGTAAAAACATTGTTACTGGCATAGTGACAGAGGAACAGCACCAGATGTAGCACATGTACAAGCAGCTTCAGAGACAGCTACAGTAATGATACATAGGATGTATGTATAGCAATGTGAGGTAAGCAATGTCATTATTCGCTGCTTGTGTCCTTTATTTATTCTATTTATTGCTTTTGTTAACTGGAAAAATTGGACTGGGCATAAAACCCCTTTTCAGTGGGGAACCGTGGAGAAAAGCTCCAAAGTACAAATCAATAGCTCTATACACACATATATATATATATATATATATATATATATATATATATATATATATATATACATACATATATATATATATATATATATATATATATATATATATATATATATATATACATATAAAGCGCCAAAGTACAAATCAACAGTATATATATATATATATATATATATATATATATATATATATATATATATATATATATATATATAGATATAGATATAAAGAAATATTACAGTTCAATTTTAGTATGCAAGATCATACAACAGAAATGTTTTCACAGATACTGTAGTACAAAATATATGTGGTCTTAATTCTCAGAATAATGCATTACAGCTTCAATGTACTAAAGCATAATAAAGAAAAATTAACACAAATGAAGTAATAGAAAAGTATATGCAGTCATTCAGAAATTCAGATAATGTTATGATAGGCAGTAATTTTTGCTAATGCCATATGAACATCTAAGGAAGGAAGGCTGTGGAACATTTAATTAGACAGCTGATAGTGTGATGTTATGAAGTAATGCCATCTGTGCCAGGGAGAGTAGGGCAGTACATGAGTACATATGTCAGCATAGCTAGCTGGCATTTTGTAAAGAATTTTCTGTTATTTGACTATCACACTGATTTGTACAGATGTTTGATTTAAGAATATATTTGTAAAGTTACTTGTGTTAAAAAAGTATCACAAGTAGGCCCTGCTGGACAGAAAGAATGTATGCATGTATATTAGGCAGTATTATTATAACTGAATAAATGTATACGTTTTAACAGAGAACCCCAGAAGGGTGGAAAGTTTGAAATTATGTTATAGCTTTCAGATGATGCACAGACAGCAAAGCCCTGTGTGTGTGTGTGTGTGTGTGTGTGTGTGTGTGTGTGTGTGTGTGTGTGTGTGTGTGTGTGTGTGTGTGTGTGTGTGTGTGTGTATTGGTACCAGACTCAGGTGACCAGAGGTGATGTCACCCTCTAACCAACACCTGGTTTCTTTGGAACTCTCGCAGCAGCACTTTAGAACCTGACAGGAAAGATTTCTTACAAGATATATAGGTTCATAGGTTCATAGAGAGATACTAGGCTATCTGCCCTAAGGCATTTATAAGCCTAGCCAGAGTGTATTTGGCTTCCACCTCCCTATTAGATTAGCCTACTGTGCCTCTTTAAAGTAGGTCACAGAAGGTACCCTTTTAAGATTAGTTTACTGTGCCTCTGTGTAGCAGGGACACAGAAGAGATCCCAGGGGTGAATTTACGATTTCCCATCCACGCGTCAAGATTTCGCTTGAAGAGGGTGAGAGAGTGGCTATGTCTAACATGAACTGGGATTCTATTCCAGAGTGAGGGCAGCCTCTGGGAAATGAATCTGTCCCTCCAGCATGTCCTATTTATTTTTGTGCTGAGGTTTAGGTCCCTGGAGCGTGTAGCTCTAAGGGACTTGGATTTTTTGAGGTGGAGCATATCCATTAATTCTGGGTTTGACATGGCTTTGTACGTCAGGCATAGATTGCCTCTGAGTAGGTGGTAAGCAACTGAGTAGAGCTGGAGTTTCTTTAGTCGAGCTGCATAGGACGTCTGTTTGTAGCCCATGATCCTCTTGGTGAGGTACTTTTGGGGTCTCTCCAGTTGCTGCAGGTGACGGGTAAGGTACATCCCAAAAGGGGCATTGTATTCAATTATGGGTCTGATGAGTGACGAGTAGAGGGGCACAATGACCTCTCTTGATCTTGATGCGAACCCTTTCGTGATAAGAAGGTCTTTCTAACCACTTTGGCAACGTGATTATCAAAGGAGAGATTACTATCTACGTTGGTCCCCAAATCCCTAATTACTTCTTCTGTACTTAATGGATTACCACCTATGTGGTAATTTGTGGGCACCTTGTTTTTCCCAAAGGAGATGACTATGCACTTTTTAGCATTTAGCTTGAGACCGAGGCTCTGGCACCAAGCATCTGTCTCTGTGAGACCCTTTTGGAGGATGCTTGTGTCAGCTGGAGATTTGATTATGGCCCCCAGTTTGCAGTCATCTGCGAACTTTGTCAGCCATAATCCCCCCGTGTTAGCCTGAACCTCAGAGAAGTATATACTGAACAAGAGCGGTCCCAGAACTGAGCCCTGTGGGACATCACTTGTAACTGGTTTGGATTCGGACATGGCACCTGCAATTCTGACCATGTAGGTTCTATCTCTTTGCCAGTTTGCAACCGATCTTGTGATATAGGGGTTGATATTTAAGCTGGTAAGCTTATTTATGATGCCCGAGTGGGGTATTGTGTCGAAAGCTTTTGCAAGGTCCAGGTTGGCTGTGTGGACTACCTTGCCTTCATCTATGGCTTTGGTAACTGTTTCAAAGAAATCAACTAGGTTTAAGAGGCAAGATCTACCCTTAACAAAGCCAAATTGGGTAGGGTCCACTGTCTGGAGGCTCCCAATGTCTTTGTTTATGAGTTCCATGATAATACGCTCCATAGCTTTATAGACCAGACTAGTCAGGCTTATGGGTCGATAGTTTCCGGGGTCCGTTGTGGCACCACCTTTGTGGAGTGGGACCACTGTAGCAGTATGCCATTCTTTGGGTACATATCCTGTAGTAAGGCTAAGTTTGAACATTGACTTAATGTGAGGGTTCAGTTCTTCTTGGAGCTCATGTAAGACACAGCCTGGGACACTGTCCTGTCCGATAGATGCTGTGTTTTTTGCTTTGGAGAGGGCAGCTTTCACCTGTGCATCTGTGATGTCAGGGAGGTTACATTCAGTTGGGATAGGCATTTGCTCCTTTGGGGGAAGGAGCTCTCT